>NC_088873.1:31013930-31093126 GCF_032884065.1 Artemia franciscana
CGGGGGAAACAGGGGGGATGTAAATGACGACCGGGACACCGGGACAGGGAATGGTCGATTAGCAATCACCATCAACAAAGCTCAAGGGCAATCATTAGAATCATGAGGTATAGATCTGAATACAGATTGTTTTCCCATGGACCATTATATGTTGCATGTTCAAGAGTCGGTAAACCTGACAATCTATTTATATGCAAAGACAATGGGACAGCAAAGAATGTTGTATATTCGCAAGTTTTACGTAGTTAAAACCATATATATATATCTATCTATATTCACAGGTGGGACATAGGGACACAACTACAATGGCGCGTAACTATTATGGCGCGTAACGACTTACGCGCGCGGGGGGGCTGGGGGGGGCGCGAAGCGCCCCCACCAACTAGGTGTTGGGGTGGCGCGAAGCGCCACCCCAACAGCTAGTATATATATATATATATATATATATGTTGCATATAAATAGATTGTCAGGGTTACTGACTTTTGAACATGCAACATATAATTGTCCATGGGAAAAACAATCCGTATTCAGATCTATACCTCATTATTCTAATGATGTGTCCCTGTGTCCCGGTCGTCATTTATATTCCCTGTGTCCCGGTCGTCATTTGTGTCCCGGTGTCCCAGTTTGTAATTTCTCTTTGAGTGTCCCGGTCGTCATTTATATTCCCTGTGTCCCGGTCTCCTGGTCGTCATTTGTGTCCCGGTCTGTAATTTCTATTCGAACAATCCCTCTGTCCCAGTTGTCATTTATATATCCCGCCTGTGCCCCCGGCGTCCCCGTTGTAGTTGTGTCCCCTGTGTCCCGGTCGTCATTTATATTCCCTGTGTCCCGGTCGTGATTTGTGTCCGGGTGTCCCAGTCTGTAATTTCTCTTTGAGGTTGCCGGTCGCCATTTATATTCTCTGTGTCCCGGTCGTCATTTGTGTCCCGGTGTCCCGGTATTTAATTTCATCAGTTGAAAAACATGACTTCAGTCGACAAACAACTTCATGACGCATACAGCTAAATCCTTATAATGACGTCAGTCGACAAACATGACGTCAGTCGTCGCAAAAACATGACGTCACTCGACACACACACACACAGACAACTTATTTATATATATATATAGATATATAAATACAGTTTCTTTTTTAGTTTTTTTCTTTTTTAGTTTTTTCTTTTCTTAGTTTTTTTCTTTTTTAGTTTTTCTTATTTTTAGTTTCTTCTTTTTATTGATTTGTTTTCTTCAATTTGTCAAAGTTCATTCTAACATTGACACTTGGAAAAATCTTTACGTGCCAAGCATGCTAAAGCTCCAACAATTTATAATAGACCTGAAAATTTTAGGTGTCTGTTTTAAGATTTTCGAATTACTTTAATCTATTGTCAAAATATATTGAAATATTTGTGCAATTCCCTTTTTTTTTTTAGTATATATAAAAATAAGTTGTCTGTGTGTTATGTCTGTTACACTTTGTCTGTTACGCCAGATTATATCTTCTATATATATAAAAAATAAGTTGTATGTATTTTTGTGTTGAGTGTTTAAATGTAAAAACTGGGAATTGCATAAACATTTCGAAATATTTTGACAATAGATTAATGTAATTTGAAAACCTTAAAAACGATACTTAAAATTTGAGGTTTATTATAAATTGTTGAGCTTTATCAAGCTTGGCACGTGGAGATTTCTCTAACTGTCAATGTTAGAATGAACATTAACAAATAGAAAAACATTGAAAAAGATAGAATGTTACTAAATCCTACAACAGAAGAAACAGCCGAGGAAGCTGCTCAAAGAGTTAATGCCAAAAGGCTTGCGGCTAAAGAACGCAAAACCGTGCAATTAGATGAAAATCAACCTGGACAGCGAGAGTCAAAACGTATCAAAACTGAAAATGATAGCGATGATGATTGGGTTTGGGATTTTGACTTGGATAAGGTCATCAATGCCTACCAGATTAAGTTAAAAAACAAAGGTTCGGCGATATGTTTTACGTCTGAAAAATAAAGAAGAAAAAGAAAACTGAAACTAAAAATGTAAAAACTGGGAATTGCATAAATATTTCAAAATATTTTGACAATAGATTAAAGTAATTCGAAAACCTTAAAACAGATACTTAAAATTTTAAGGTTTATTATAAATTTTTGAGCTTTAGCATGGTTGGCACGTGAAGATTTTTCCAACTGTCAATGTTAGAATGAACATTGACCGACAGAATTTGCGATTGCTATATGTCACTTGGTTAATACCCAGTGCCATAAAAAGGTAATAAACTAAAAAGAAAAAAAGCTAAAAAACTAAAAAAGCTGCAAAACAAAAAAAAATTAAAACTAAAAAAGAAACTATATCTATATCTATATATATAAAAATAAGTTGTATGTCTGTAGACTGACGTCATGTTTGTGTGTCGACTGATGTCATGTTTGTCGACTGACGTCATTATGAGGATTGAGCATTATTCCATCATGAAGTTGTTTGTCGACTGACGTCATGTTTGTCGACTGACGAAGTTACAGACCGGGACACAAATGACGACCGGGAAACAGGGATTATAAATGACGAACGGGACACTCAAAGAAAAATTACAGACTGGGACACCGGGACACAAATAACGATTGGGACACAGGGAATATAAGTGACTCCCGGGACACAGGGACACAACTACAACGGGGACGCCGGGGGGCACAGGGGGGATATAAATGACGACCGGGACACAGGGAATGTTCGATTAGCAATCACCATCAACAAAGCTCAAGGACAATCATTAGAATAATGAGGTATATATCTGAATACGGATTGTTTTCCCCATGGACAATTACATGTTGCATGTTCAAAAGTCGGCAAACCTTACAATCTATCTATATGCACAGACAATGGGACAGCGAAGGATGTTGTATATTCGCAAGTCTTACGTAGTTAAAAACATATATATATTTATCTATCTATATTCACAGGTGGTACACAGGGACACAACTACAATGGCGCTTAACTAATATGGCACGAAAAAAACTAAAAAAGAAAGAACCTAAAAAGAAAAAACTTTAAAAAAAGCAAAAAAATAAAAAAGGTAAAAAACTAAAAAGCTAAAAAAATGCAAAACTAAAAAAAAGAAAAAAAGAAAAACTAAAAAAGAAACTATATCTATATAAATATATTCCCTTGTGCCCCCCGGCGTCCCCGTTGTAGTTGTATATTCCCTGTGTCCCGGTCGTCATTTATGTCCCGGTGTCCCGGTCTGTAGTGTCATCTTATAATGACGTCATATACAAAGCCTTATATACTTATAATGACGTCATATACAAACCCACAAACAAACAAGACTACAAACAACTTATTTTTATGTATATACTAGCTGTTGGGGTGGCGCTTCGCGCCACCCCAACACCTAGTTGGTGGGGGCGCTTCGCGCCCCCCCAAGCCCTCCCGCAAGCGTAAGTCGTTACGCGCCATATTAGTTACGCGCCATTCTAGTTGTCTCCCTATGTCCCACCTGTGAATATAGACAGATATATATATATATATATCTCTCTATATATAAAAATAAGTTGTCTGTGGGTGGATCTGTGGATGGATCAGGTGACGTCATGTTTCGGAAACTGAAAAAACTAAAAAAAGGCAAAAACTACAAAAAAAACTAAAAACTAATAAAAAAAATAAAAAGGCTAAAAAACTAAAAAAACTAAAAAAAGGTAAAAAACTAAAAAAACTAAAAACTAAAAAAAAACTAAAAAAAGGAAAAAACTGAAAAATAGAAGAGAAAAAGAAAACTAATAAAATTAAGAATGAAAAAAATAAAAATAAAAAAGATAAAAACTATAAAAAAAAAGTAAAAAGAAAAAACAAAAAAAAACTAAAAAAGCTAAAAAAAAAAGGTAAAAACCAATAAAAAACTAAAAAGGAAAAAAACTAAAAAAAATTTTCATCTAAAAAACTAAAAAAAACTAAAAAAGGTAAGAACTAAAAAAGAAAAAAATAAATGACGACACTCAAAGAGAAAGCGACCGGGACAAAAGGAATGTTCGATTAGCAATCAACAAAGCACCGGGACACAGGGAGTATAAATGACGACCAGGACATAAGTAAAAAAAAAAACTAAAAAAACTAAAAAGAAGGTAAAAACTACAAAAAAACTAAAAAGAAAAAAAAACTAAAAACTAATAAAAAAACTAAAAAATCTAAAAATCTAAATAAACTAAAAAAGAAAAAAAATAAAAAAGGAAAAAAATAAAGGAGAAAAACAAAACTAAAAAACGAATGTATATACAGACTGGGACACCGGGATACAAATGACGACCGGGACACAGGGAATATAAATGACCATACATAAGCCATAATGACCAGGACATAAGTAAAAAATATAAATGACGACCGGGACACAGGGACACAACTACAACGGGGACGCCGGGGGGCACAGGGGGATATAAATGACGACCGGGACACCGGGACAGGGAATGGTCGATTAGCAATCACCATCAACAAAGCTCAAGGGCAATCATTAGAATCATGAGGTATAGATCTGAATACGGATTGTTTTCCCATGGACCATTATATGTTGCATGTTCAAGAGTCGGTAAACCTGACAATCTATTTATATGCACAGACAATGGGACAGCAAAGAAGGTTGTATATTCGCAAGTTTTACGTAGTTAAAAACATATATATAATATATCTATCTATATTCACAGGTGGGACATAGGGACACAACTACAATGGCGCGTAACTAATATGGCGCGTACGAAAAAAAACTAAAAAAGCTAAAAAAAAAGGTAAAAACCAATAAAAAACTAAAAAGGAAAACAACTAAAAAAAATTTTCATCTAAAAAACTAAAAAAAACTAAAAAAGGTAAGAACTAAAAAAGAAAAAAAATAAATGACGACACTCAAAGAGAAAGCGACCGGGTCAAAAGGAATGTTCGATTAGCAATCAACAAAGCACCGGGACACAGGGAGTATAAATGACGACCAGGACATAAGTAAAAAAAAAAACTAAAAAAACTAAAAAGAAGGTAAAAACTACAAAAAAACTAAAAAGAAAAAAAAAACTAATAAAAAAACTAAAAAATCTAAAAATCTAAATAAACTAAAAAAGAAAAAAAATAAAAAAGGAAAAAAATAAAGGAGAAAAACAAAACTAAAAAACGAATGTATATACAGACTGGGACACCGGGATACAAATGACGACCGGGACACAGGGAAACTACGTAAAAATTGCGAATATACAACATTTTTGGCTTTCCCACTACTGGAAGCTTTCCGTTTCCAATTGCCAGCAATTGATCTGAAAATTTGAAAATTTGAATGAAAATTGTTTGACCAGAATCATCGTTTTGCAATCGGACACGCATATTTGTAGTTAATTTTAGTATTTTTACGTGTGCCCATAAATTAGAATTTTTCAGGCAAGCATTCATTTCGTCTGCAGGAGTTAAACTACGTAAAAATTGCGAATATACAACATTCTTGGCTTTCCCATTGTCTGTGCATATACAAAGCCGTATGCACTAATAATGACGTCATATGCAAACGCTCTTTTTACAAACAAACAAACATGCATACACACAACCCGTTTTTATATAGATAGATAGATAGATGGATACAATACAAATTAACTGCGTAAAACTTGCGAATATACAACATTCTTCGCTGTCCAATTGTCGCTGCATATAAATATATTGTCATGTTTACCGACCCTCGAACATGCAACGTACAATTGTCCATGGGAAAAACAATCAGTATTAAGATCTATACCACATTTTTCTAATGATTGACCTTGAGCTTTGTTAATGGTGATTGCAAATGCTAATCGAATTGGGAATTGCAATCTTTTAAATTGAAAAGGCAGATCCGTTGGAATCATGGGAATGCGAGGAATAAGAACAGCCTTACCCTCAAAATGCCCTGTCAAGATTGTCGCCTTTATTAGGCTTTCCATTGTTTTTTTTACGGCAAGTCGCGTGCCATTGCAAAGCTTTGGTGGGTCGCCTATTTTTATTTGTAGCACGTGTGGTGGAAACCCTGAAAGATATATGGAATTTTAAAATTCAGATGGATAATTAACCGCTTCATTTGGTTCCAAAACTGTGTCGACTGACTTGCAAAGGACTGCCTGGTCTCGAATCTTGGTCAAAACAATATTGTTGATTTCGTGGACGTCTATATTTTTGGGTGCGAGAATCGCTCTTTCACTTAGCCATTTATTATTTTTATAATTTTTTGGAATATTCGGAAATACTTTTTCAATCAATTCATTTTCGGACGTCACTAAACTACAGAAATCAGCAGGTAGTTGTATAAGTCCTGAAATTGAGTCTATCGTATCATAAATGTCTTTTTGTTCCGACGTTAACTTGTAAATGTTATTTTGTACATACGACAATAGATCACTCGTACTGTAACTTTGTTCACGATCCAATTCTACACATGTCGAAACAGCAGCGATACGGTTAGGTGAAGGCATTCCCAAATCCTGAAGAGGTTTGTTTGCCATACGTACGCACAAATCTTCTATAATAACTAAAGTGTCGTTATAAATTTCTGATGTAAAATCAAAAGTCATTTCTGACGTCTCTAACTGTTTTCGATGGAGTATATCTTCGGACATTTTTGACTTATATTTTTCCCATAACTCTGTAGGAGCTGATGGAGAGCAAGTGTACGAATTTGACTTGGGGTTGACGTTTCGCACGCGTCATTGATGCAGTTATCCCAGTGTTGGTCATTCTCCAATAAATTCAGAGCTTGGCATGCACTACGGTAAGTGTCATGTATAGTACCGTTTACAGTTCTCAAATACTCAAAGGATGTCGGACCGGGTACATTCACCAAAAGCAGGCGTAGAAAGAAGCATTCATGTTGATTGGGGTGAACGGTGTAGAGTCTTCCTATCGTGGTATCTTTGAAGATGGTAGGTTGGCCGTAAAACCACTGGTTATCTACTTCGATGGTGGTACCGTTGCCATTGTAGGTTTTTCAGTCATTTTACAATTAGAAATTTCTCTTTCAACGGTCTTCTTACAAATAAAAATTTGTCTTTGAACGATATTCTTAAATACCTGTGTCCTGGTCGTCATTTATGTTCCCTGTGTCCCGGTCGTCATTTGTGTCCCGGTATCCCAGTCTGTAATTTCTCTTTTTTCTTTTTTCAGTTTTCTTTTTCTTCTTTATTTTTCAGCTTCACTCTGAAATACATATCGCCGAACCTTTGTTTTTTTAACTAAAATCTGGTAGTCCTTGATGACCTTATCCAAGTCAAAATCCCAAACCCAATCATCATCGCTATCATTTTCAGTTTTAATATGTTTTGACTCTCGCTGTCCAGGTGGATCTTCATCTAACTGCGCGGTTTTGCGTTCTTTAGCCTCAAGCCTGTTTCCTCGCTGTTCTTTTGATTCCTCGGCACGCTTTCTTTTCTGACTTTCTCTATCAGCAGCAAGTTTTTTGGCATAGACTCTTTGAGCATCTTCATCAGTCATTGTAAACTTAAACATTAATAGAATTCTACGCGAACATATGTCTAATATAACTTGAATGACGTCACCTTCAAAGCAAAAATGATGGCAACTAATTTCATGACGTCAGCCGAAACATGACGTCACCTGATCCACGATCCACAGATCCACAGACAACTTATTTTTATATATATAGATATATATATGTTTTTAACTACGTAAAACTTGCGAATATACAACATTCTTTGCTGTCCCATCGTCTGTGCATATAAATAGATTGTCAGGTTTACCGACTCTTGAACATGCAAAGCATAATGGTCCATGGGAAAACAATCCGTATTCAGATCTATACCTCATGATTCTATTGATTGCCCTTGAGCTTTGTTGATGGTGATTGCTAATCGACCATTTCCTTTGTTGCCGTCGTCATTTATATATCCCCCTGTGCCCCCCGGCGTCCCCGTTGTAGTTGTGTCCCTGTGTCCGGGTCGACATTTATATTCACTGTGTCCCCGTCGTCATTTGTGTCCCGGTGTCCCAGTCTGTGATTTCTATTTGAGTGTCCCGGGCGTCATTTATATTCGTCAGGATATTGTAGGGCATCGTAGCATCGATGAGTTTAAGCAATTCTTGTCAACTGATTGTTTCGCCTATAAAGAATATTATCTCGAGGTAAGAACTGATCACCGACCACAACGATTGCCACTTTGTTGATAGTTGCGTATCAGGAGGCATCAATTCGATTGCTGTTTTTAAGCAGAAGCACTAAATTATTATTTTTGTGGAAAAGATGATATATATAAATATATATATATTTTTTCTTTTTAGTTTTTTTGTAGTTTTTACCTTTTTTAGTTTTTTTCTTCTTTTGTATTAATGCTAAAGCCAAGGTTCAAACCTGGAGCCTCTCGGACCTAGAACCTGAAACATAACGCTTTACCAACTCAGCTACTTTGGGGTGAATACATCCGTTTTGAGCAGCTTCCTCGGGTGTTGCCATTGTTGTCCTGGTCGTCATTTATATTGCCTGTGTCCCGGTCGTCATTTGTGTCCCGGTTTCCCAGTCTGTAATTTCTCCTTGAGTGTCCCGGTCGTTATTTATATTCCCTCTGTCCCGGTCGTCATTTGTGTCCCGGTCTGTTATTTCTCTTTGAGTGTTTTTTCTTTTTAGTATTTTTTAGTTTTTTACATTTTTCTTTTTTCAGTTTTCTTTTTCTTCTTTATTTTTCAGCTTCACTATGAAATACATATCGCCGAACCTTTGTTTTTTTAACTAAAATCTGGTAGGCATTGATGACCTGATCCAAGTCAAGATCCCAAACCCAATCATCATCGCTATCATTTTCAGTTTTGATATGTTTTGACTCTCGCTGTCCAGGTGGATCTTCATCTAACTGTGCGGTTTTGCGTTCTTTAGCCTCAAGCCTGTTTCCTTGCTGTTCTTTTGATTCCTCGGCACGCTTTCTTTTCTGACTTTCTCTATCAGCAGCAAGTTTTTTGGCATAGACTCTTTGAGCATCTTCATCGGCTTTTGCCATTGTAAGTTCATCAGTCATTTTAAACTTAAACATTAATAGATTTCTACGTGAAAATATATGTCTTAAATATCTTTAATGACGTCACCGTCATAGCAAAAATGACGACAACTAACTTCATGACGCCAGTCGACACAGAAACATGACGTCACCTGATCCACAGACAGACAACTTATTTTTATATATATAGATAGATATAATTCTAAAATTGTCAGGTAATTTTCTATTTTGAAATAAAAACTAAAAATTATTGCTCAGACAACATAAATATTTTTGATATTTACATAATAGCTTTAGTGGTTCTGGACTGAAAACTAAATATGCTAATCAAATTAGGAATTGCAATCTTTTAGGTTGAAAAGGAAGATCCATTGGAATCATGAGAATGCTTGGAATAAGAAAAGCCTCACCCTCAAAAGGCCCTGTCAAGATTGTTGCCTCTATTACGTTATAACAGACGTAACACGTCATTTGTGTCCCGGTGTCCCGGTCTGTAGTTTCGTTAATCGACAAACATGACGTCAGACGACAAACAACTTCATGATGACATACAGCTCAATCCTTATAATGACGTCAGTCGACAAACATGACGTCAGTCGAAACACAAACATGACGTCAGTCGACAGACAGACAAACAACTTATTTATATATATATATATATACATATATATATATATCTTCTATATATATAAAAATAAGTTGTCTGTCTGTCTGTCTGTGGATCAGGTGACGTCATGTTTCTGTGTCAGCTGACGTCATGAAATTAGTTGTCGTCATTTTTGCTTTGACGGTGACGTCATTAACGGTATTTAAGACATTTGTTCACGGAAAAATGTTTAATTGTAAAATGACTGAAGAACCTACAATGGGGACGCCGGGGGCACAGGCGGGATATATAAATGACGACCGGGACACAGGGATTGTTCGAATAGAAATTACAGACCGGGACACCGGGACACAAATGACGACCGGGACACAGGGAATATAAATGACGACCGGGACACTCAAAGAGAAATTACAAACTGGGACACCGGGACACAAACGGCGACCGGGACACAGGGAATATAAATGACGACCGGGACACAGGGACACATCATTAGAATAATGAGGTATAGATCTGAATACGGATTGTTTTTCTCATGGACAATTATATGTTGCATGTTCAAGAATCAGTAAACCTGACAATCTATTTATATGCACAGACAATGGGACAGCGAAGAATGTTGTATATTCGCATGTTTTACGTAGTTAAAAACATATATTTATATCTATCTCTATTCACAGGTGGGACACAGGGACACAACTACAATGGCGCGTAACTAATATGGCGCGTAACTTATATATATATACATATATATATATATATATATATATATATATATATATATATATATATATATATATATATATATATATATATATATATATGTTTTTAACTACGTAAAACTTGCGAATATACAACATTCTTTGCTGTCCCATTGTCTGTGCATATAAATAGATTGTCAGGTTTACCGACTCTTGAACATGCAACATATAATTGTCCATGGGAAAACAATCCGTATTCAGATCTATACCTCATGATTCTAATGATTGCCCTTGAGCTTTGTTGATGGTGATTGCTAATCGAACATTCCCTGTGTCCCCGTCGTCATTTATATATCCCCCTGTGTCCCCCGGCGTCCCCGTTGTAGTTGTGTCCCTGTGTCCCGGTCGTCATTTATATTCCCTGTGTCCCGGTCGTCATTCGTATCCCGGTGTCCCGGTCTGTATATACATTCGTTTTTGAAATGGTATATGATGAAATAAATTTTTGTATTTTTCCCCTTTCTTTCTTTTTAGTTTTTTTTTCATTTTTATTTTTTTAGTTTTGTTTTTCTCCTTTATTTTTCATTTTTTTCCTTTTTTTGTTTTTTTTTCTTTTTTAGTTTTTTTAGTTTTTTAGCTTTTTTAGTTTTTTTTATTAGTTTTTAGTTTGTTTTTTTTTCTTTTTAGTTTTTTTGTAGTTTTTACCTTTTTTTTAGTTTTTTTAGTTTTTTTTTTACTTATGTCCTGGTCGTCATTTATACTCCCTGTGTCCCGGTCGTCATTTGTGCCCCGGTGCTTTGTTGATGGTGATTGCTAATCGAACATTCCTTGTGTCCCGGTCGCTTTCTCTTTGAGTGTCCCGGTCGTCATTTATATTCCCTATGTGCCGGTGTCCCGGTCGTCATTTGTGTCCCGATGTCCCGGTCTGTAATTTCGTCAGTCGAAAACATGACGTCAGTCGACACACAAACATGACGTCACCCGACAGACCCACACACACACAGACAACTTATTTTTATATATATATAGATAGATATAGTTTTTTTTTCTTTTTTTTTAGTTTTGCAGTTTTTTTAGCTTTTTTTCTTTTTAGTTTTTTACCTTTTTTATTTTTTGCTTTTTATTTTTTAAAGTTTTTTCTTTTTATGTTCTTTCTTTTTTTAGTTTTTTTCGCGCCATATTAGTTAAGCGCCATTGTAGTTGTGTCCCTGTGTACCACCTGTGAATATAGATAGATATATATATGTTTTTAACAACGTAAAACCTACGAATATACAACATTCTTCGCTCTCCCATTGTCTGTGCATATAGATAGATTGTCAGGTTTACCGACTCTTGAACATGCAACATATAATTGTCCATGGGGAAAACAATCCTTATTCAGATATATACCTCATTATTCTAATGATTGTCCCTGAGCTTTGTTGATGGTGATTACTAATCGACCATTCCCTGTGTCACGGTTGTCATTTATATATCCCCCCTGTGCCCCCCCGGCGTCCCCGTTGTAGTTGTGTCCCTGTGTCCCGGTCGTCATTTATGTTCCCTGTGTCCCGGTCGTTATTTGTGTCCCGGTGTCCCAGTCTGTAATTTCTCTTTGAGTGTCCCGTTCGTCATTTATAATCCCTGTTTCCCGGTCGTCATTTGTGTCCCGTTCTGTAATTTCGTCAGTCGACAAACATGACGTCAATCGACAAACAACTTCATGATGGAATAATGCTCAATCCTCTTAATGACGTCAGTCGACAAACATGACATCAGTCGACACACAAACATGACGTCAGTCTACAGACATACAACTTATTTTTATATATATAGATATAGATATAGTTGCTTTTTTAGTTTTAATTTTTTTAGTTTTGCAGCTTTTTTAGCTTTTTTTCTTTTTAGTTTATTACCTTTTTATGGCACTTGGTATTAACCAAGTGACATATTGCAATCGCAAGTTCTGTCGGTCAATGTTCATTATAACATTGACAGTTGGAAAAATCTTCACGTGCCAAGCATGCTAAAGCTCAAAAATTTATAATAAACCTCAAATTTTAAGTATCTGTTTTAAGGTTTTCGAATTACTTTAATCTATTGTCAAAATATTTTGAAATATTTATGCAATTCCCAGTTTTTACATTTTTAGGTTCAGTTTTCTTTTTGTTCTTTATTTTTCAGACGTAAAACATATCGCCGAACCTTTGTTTTTTAACTAAAATCTGGTAGGCATTGATGACCTTATCCAAGTCAAAATCCCAAGCCCAATCATCATCGCTATCATTTTCAGTTTTGATACATTTTGACTCTCGCTGTCCAGGTTGATCTTCATCTAATTGCGCGGTTTTGCGTTCTTTAGCCGCAAGCCTTTTGGCATTAACTCTTTGAGCAGCTTCCTCGGCTGTTTCTTCTGTTGTAGGATTTAGTAACATTCTATCTTTTTCAATGCTTTTCAATTTGTTAATGTTCATTCTAACATTGACAGTTAGAGAAATCTCCACGTGGCAAGCTTGATAAAGCTCAACAATTTATAATAAACCTCAAATTTTAAGTATCTCTTTAAGGTTTTCAAATTACATTAATCTATTGTAAAAATATTTCGAAATATTTATGCAATTCCCAGTTTTTACATTTAAACCCTCAACACAAAAATACATACAACTTATTTTTATATATATAGAAGATATAATCTGGCGTAACAGACAAAGTGCAACAGACATAACACAGAGACAACTTATTTTTATATATATAGAAGATAAGATAAGATATGAGAGGGTTCGTCCTCTCGTCAATACCTCGCTTTTTACACTAAAGCTTAAATTGTATCCCAATTCTATAATAATGACCATTGAATCATAAAGGTCGTAGTATAAATAGTTGAAACTACAAAAAATACTTTAGCGTAAAGACTGTGGAATTTAGGAGAAGATGAACCTCCTCTTATGCGTAACAATTTCTGTTCGTTTTATGTTTTAATGCTGCTCCTTACGTCCAATTGAAAAAACTTTGTCATATTTATTTTTTCATTTTTTTTTTAAAGAATGCTAGAAAATCCTGCGCCCCCTTCATGGAGTTTCTCTTCCTTCATGAAAAATCCTCAATGGAAAGATCATCCCAAGTATCCCCTTCCCCTCGACTCCCCTCCCGCGATCAGAAGAAATCCCCCTGAAAGCGTCTATAAACTTCCCAATAACCATTTCTATATGTAAACAATGGTCAAAGTTTGTGACCTGCAGCCCCTCCACCGGGGACTGTGGGGGAATAATTCATCGCCAAATACGTAGTTATTAGGTTTTTCGACTATCCTGAACAAAATGGCTATCTCAAAATTTTGATCCGGCGACTTTTGGGAAACAATGAGCGTGGGAGGGGGCCTAGGTGCCCTCCAATTTTTTGGTCACTTAAAAAGGGCACTAGAACTTTTAATTTCCGTTAGAATGAGCCCTTTCGCGGGATTCTAGGACCACTGAGTCGATACGATCACCCCTGGGAAAAAGAAAAAAAAACAACAAACAAACAAACAAATAAACACGCACCCGTAATCGGACTTCTGGCAAAAAATACAAAATTCCACATATTTATAGATAGGCGCTTGAAACTCCTATAGTAGGGTTCTCTGATACCCTGATTGTGATGGTACGATTTTTGTTAAGATACTATGACGCTTGTGGGGTATTTTCCCCTATTTTTCAAAATAAGGCAAATTTTCTCAGGCTCGTAACTTTTGATGGGCAAGACTAAATTTGATGAAACTTATATATTTAAAATCAGTTTAAAAGTCTGATTCCTTTGATGTATCTATTAGTATCAAAATCTTGTCTTTTAGTGTTTGGGTTACTATTGAGCCGGGTCGCTCCTTACTACACTTTGTTACCACGAACTGTTTGATAGATTCGAAAAAATATGAATGCCTAACCACTGCAATTCTTTGCATTAAAGACTAGGTACTCACACTTATAAATATTCAATGACAGACCAACACTTTGGAAATGTTTTGAAATAGATGACACGGAATTTGATAGGGCTAGATCTAGAACAGCTTAAAAGAAGTATATCATTCGCATGTGCAACATAAGAGACATTTACCAAATCACAAAAAAGAGAGGACGTGATTTTCAATAGCACATTGTGGATACAAATACTGAAAAAATATGGCGAAAGAACACCACCTTGACGCACTCCCTAACGGATTGGAATATTCTCATAAAAAACTAGAGTGAAACTTTAACCGAACATGGAAATTACTATACAAAAACTGAAGAACCCGAACGACAGAAACATTGACTCCAGAAATGACAAGAAAAAACAAAACTTGAGCATGATAAATACTGTCAAAAGCCTTAGTAGGTCCAAGGCACAAAAATGGACCTCAGAGCCACTGGTTTGAGCCTTTAAAAGGATAGAAATTAAAACACGGTGGGCATGCTGGCTACCAATACGCCACCTAAATCCAAAGTAATTTTGACTGTGATCTATAATTTCTGTTACAAAAGGTAAAAGACATGCTAAAAAAACTTTGCTAACATTACAGGCCACAGTTATGGGTCTATAGGAGTCACAACTTAAAGGATCCTTTCCACGCTTTAGCACCGAGGCTATTGCACCGCTTAGAAAGGAGTCAGGCAACTGAGAGGATGCTAAGCACATTTGGAAAAGCAGCTGCAGGTGGAACACTATATCTCACAACTCCGTTCGAAAGTGGGAGACAGAAATACCATCACGATCAACAGATTTTGATTAAGCTGTTTAATACTTTTAAGCACTTGTTCAGAGGAGACTGGGATTATATGCTTCTGCTTCAGCTTCAAGGGAATTAAATCACTAAGGAAATACGCGAAACGAGAGTGCACAGTATAGTTAATGACAGTGAAAATACTAGAATAGTGCTCAATTCAAGAAGCCACAGGAATAACATCACTAGAAGCAGAGGGTTCCAGCTTAGAAGAATTGATCACTTGTCTCCATTGAGAAGCAGTTTCGGGAAATTCAAAGCCATTGTACCGTACACTACGCAGAAACCGCTTGAATTTTTCTTTTCAATATCAAATACATGGCCTATATTTTGGCGACTGCAGGTGATCCAGATACGAAGCCAGAACTTTGCTCTATTTTTAATGCGTTTTAGTTTTGGGACATCTTTCCAAATGGAACTACGAGTTTTTAAACAAACTCGGACATGAGGGATGGCAGCAGCTTCTGCTTGTTTAAAACTGGCAACGATTTGAAGGTAATATGCATTTAACAGGGATGTATTTTTATGCATTTTTACATTATGCATTTTATGCATTTTTTACATTTAACATTAAATATGCATTTAAAGAGCATTTGGTAAATAAACACTAGTGCACAGCCAGCTGAACAGGATTTGAATATTTGAGAAGAGAGCAGCAAGAGTAGAAATGTTTAATGGAAGGTCAATTTTCCTCCATTCACTTTTATAACACCACTTCTTATCAATCTTGCTGCCAGTTACGGGCAACTGGGATTGCGAAAAAGAAATGGAGACGCTTAAGGATATGGGGAGAACAATGTAATCGTCACATCTACGGAGCGAATTAATACCGATTTGTGGTAGAAGATGCTCTTGGAGAAACAAGACATCCAAATCGTTTAATTTTTGGCTAATTGAATGATCTTTGTCTTTTGTGCTATAGATGTTGAATGAACATATTCTTAAGTCGATATTGGTGGTCATTTCTTTTCCTTTTGGCACATTTTGAGAACATCCTGAATGAAACAATACTTAAGACTGAAAGCAAAATGAGCATCCCGTAGTTAGCACACTTCGGGATGCCTTGGCAGAGAGTGTCTTTTGTAGAAACATGAGAACTGGCACATATCGGACATTTTATGATTTGGTCGCATTTTGCTGCTAGGTGATGCGGTGATCGACACTTGTGGCAGCAACGAGGAGGCCATATATATTAAAAAACTTAGAATATTTCATATCCCATTTCTAAGCCAAACCGGCGAGGATTAGAGAGCCCAATAGCGTCTTGGAAAGACTCTTTCACTGAGGTCGAGTGGCCAATCCTATTTACATCGACAACACCAACAACACCAATAAACAGCTCCGCTGCACAAGCTTTATCTACGCCTATCACAAGTCCAAAGAATTTGTATTCTTTAAGTCTGGCGTCACAGTTAGTTAGTACGCTAGAAGTAGCGTCACAAAAATTTTTTGCTGCTGTAGTGTCAATCAGAACGAAAAGTTTATCGCCCGAGGCTTTGACACTATAAATAGCTTCATGACCGTGGATTTTGGTAATTGCATCTTTACGCTTAATGGGATTGTCCAAATCACTAGGGATTTTCGAAATGACAATAGTAGCTTCATTTTCAACGGGTGGATAATTAGATCATAGACCGTGAGTTTTTCTTTAATGAACTTTAACGTGTTATCAAATTCGAATATTTTGGGTGCAAGCTGAGAAAAAGCATCAGCTGGAATAAGTAGAACTTCAGTAGGTGAAATTACAAAATTTGGAACCAGAGAATCACCACTACTCTCACATCCACGATCAGTCGTGTCCTTTAAGTGTCTATAAGAAGCATTTTCACCAACTCTCCTGGGGGCTATTTCGCCCTTGGCCACTAGACCCCTAAGTTCAAGCTTTGCGTCTTTTACTAGCTTTTCCCAGAAAATACCCGTGGGTTGGGTACAAATCACATCATCTTCAATTCCTTTCTTTAAGTGATTTTGCAGAAAGTTCAGAACATGAGAATGAATCAAACAGTTCGTGGTAACGAACTGTAGTAAGGAGCGACCCGGCTCAATAGTAACCAAAACTCTAAAAAATGGAATTTTGATACCAATAGCTACATAAAAAGAATCGCATTTTAATGCTGGTTTTAAAAATATAAGTTTCATCTAGTTTAGTCTTACCCATCAAAAGTTATGAGCCTGAGAAAATTTGCGTTATTTTAGAAAATAGGGGGAAACAACCCCTAAAAGTCATAGAATCTTAACGAAAATCACACCATCAGATTCAGCGTATCAGAGAACCTTACTGTAGAAGTTTCGAGCTCCTATCTACAAAAATGTGGAATTTTGCATTTTTTGCCAGAAGGCAGATCACGGATGCGTGTTTATTTGTTTTTTTTTTTTTTTTTTTTTTTTTTTTTTCCAGGGGTGATCGTATCGACCCAGTTGTCATAGAATGTTGCAAGGGGGCTCATTCTAACGGAAATGAAAAGTTCTAGTGCCCTTTTTAAGTGACCAAAAAAATTTGAGGGCACCCCCTCCCACGCTAATTATTTTCCCAAAGTCAATGGAACAAAATTCTGAGATATCCATTTTATTCAACGTAGTCGAAAAACCTTATAACTATGTCTTTGGGGACGACTTACTCCCCCACAGTCCCCGTGGGAGGGGCAACAAGTTACAAACTTTGACCTGTGCTTACATATAGTAATGGTTATGGGGATGTATACAGGCGTTTTCAGGAGGATTTTTTTGGTTTGGGGGAGGGGTTGAGAAGAGGGGGGTATGCTGGGGGAACTTTCCTTCGAGAATTTGTAATGGGAGAAGAAAATTTCCATGAAGGGAGAGCAGGATTTACTAGCATTATTTAAAAAAAAACAATTAAAAAAGAAAAGTGAAAAAGCTTTTTCAGCTGGAAGTAAGGAACAGCAATAAAACTTAAAACAAACAGAAATTATTACCCATATGAGGGGCTCACCTCCTTCTAATACCTCGCTCTTTACGCTAAAGTATTTTCAGTAATTTCAACTACTTATTCTACGGCTTTTGTGATTCAGGGGGTCATTCTTAATGAATTGGGATAAAATTTAAGCTTTAGTGTAAAGAGCGAGGTACTGACGATGGGGCGAATCCCCTCATATATGTAATAAAAACATGAGAATACAAAAGTTCTTTACGTAAGCTAATTTATAAGTTACGTAAATCTTTTACCAATAAAAAGATTCGTAAAAAATTAAAAGTTCTAGTTGCCTTTCTAATTAACCAAAAACTCGGGGGGCAATTAGGCTTCGCCCCCGCTCTTTTTTTCTCAAAATCATGGAAAGCCATCGAGCCAAAAAAAAAAATATGCAAATTTTGTTTTGATTATTCCTCTGCGGAGAGCCAAAATCAAAACATGCATTGATTCAAAAACGTTCAGAAATTAAATAAAAAAAACAAGTTTTTTTAACTGAAAGTAAGGAGCGACATTAAAACTTAAAACGCACAGAAATTACTTCGTATATGAAAGAGGCTACTTCCTCATCAACACCCCGCTCTTTACGCTAAAGTTTTTTACTGTTTTAAAAAGAAGAATTGAGAGAAAGAGTCAAACTTCAGCGTAAAGAGCGGGGCGTTGATGAGGAAGTAGCCCCTTTCATATACGAAGTAATTTCTGTGCGTTTTAAGTTTTAATGTCGCTCCTTACTTTCAGTTAAAAAAAACTTGTTTTTTTTTATTTAATCAATATAAAAGAGATGCCATCATTTATTGTACACCACCATGGAAAATCCTCACAGACACAGATATATAGTATGTATAGTATATAATATCAAGTCAAAAGGTGTATATAGCATGTTCTCAAAAATTAACGCAATGCGCAGTAACCCACAATACTGTCGTGACGTTACCTTTTAGCTGGTATATACCCCAATAAACAAGGGAAGCGTCAGTCCCTATTCACCTGACATTTATTTAAATTTAAATTGATTTGTTAATCTTCTTAATTCTAAAGTTCGCTGTAAAACAATTTTTTGCCATCGAATATCAGAGATACTGCAGTGTTCCGTTCAGCGCATCTGAAGCAATCTTGATTTTGCCAAGCCTCAATCATTTTAACCATCAAATTCTTTTTTAAACAAATCACCATGAGTAATGCTAAAACGCAATAGTGTGGTCTTAAACTGTACAAATATTTATGTCGACTTACAACGGTTTATTCAAGATAGGCTGGTTAAGTTGTTCTCAACAATAAGGATTGGCTAATGCTGACTTACTATTTCTGTCCCATTTTCAAAATTAGGTATTATTGTAACCAGTTTACTTTTCCTGTACTAAAAGGCTCAAAAGAGTGTATCCAAAATATATTCTTTAAACTTATTTCTAAGCACAAAACAACTTTTCCAAAAGAAACATGTTTAAATAACCCTAAACACTGATGATTAAAAAGATGACTTACTAGCACCATTGCTGCAGCAACGGGAAGGTAAATTGTATAGTAGGAAGACTTATGTTTGCAAATGCCTTCATAATTTTCTGTTGTGTATAAAGTAAGATTTGGCTTTTCTCCAATATTTGGAGACATATACGTATCTAATGTTTGGCCAATAGAAGTTCTTGTAACCATCTGAAAGATAACATGATTATATTCCTTCGTTTTGTACGACCATCGTCCTAGTGAATTAAGTGCTAATTAAATAATAGTTACAATATGTTTGAGTAGCTCATTAAGAATTTACTGGTTGTTGGTTTCTGTTTATATCTATAACCTGCCTATCATTTTTTTTCTATTTTGTATAGCTTCTAAAATCGTCCAAAATTGAAGAAAGTCTAGTTTCCCTTAACAAAATTAATTTTTCTTCTAGAATCTTTATGTAAGATTGCTCTTCCGAATAATTTTTTTAAATTTATTTTTTTCTCCTTTTACCCGGTGTAGTATTGTGTGCATAAGGTATTTTCAAATCTATATTTTTAGATCTAAGTATTTATATAGTTTATTACCTTCGTGGTCTAAAATTAGCTTTAAAATTATCCCATAAACCAAGCAAATCAAAGAGGTGATTTAATTTTAATGTCTAAAATTGACTATCAAGTGATAAGCATTGTTATTTAACGATAACAATAATATAGTCACACAGACTAGATTGCATTAAAGGAAAATAAGATTTTTTTTATATATGAAAAAAAAATTGCGTAGGAATTCTTGCAGAAAATTAGCCCCCCTTCCACCCTAAAATGTACGTATGCTTGCCAGTAACAATTACTATGCGTAAACTACACGCAAATTTTATACCTTAAAGACCTTTCACCTGGGGCTGTGGGGGTGTCATGTTGTATTCAAAGGCATAGTTATTGGGCCTAGTGATAAGCATTTTTATTTAAAGATAACAATAATCTAGTCACGCAGACTAGAGTGTGTTAAAGGAAAGTAAGATTTTTTTACGTGTGAAAAACATTTTGCGTAGGAATTCTTGCAGAAAATTAGCCCCCCTTCCACCCTAAAATGTACGTATGCTGGCCAATAACAATTACTATGCGTAAACTACACGCAAATTTTATAACTTAAAGACCTTTGACCTGGGGCTGTGGGGGTGTCATGTTATATTCAAAGGCATAGTTATTGGGGCTTTTAACTATGATGAAGGAAATGGTTATCTCATAGTTTTGATCGGACGATTTTAGGGAAAAGGGGCAGTTGAGAGGGCCTAGTCGCCCTTTAATCTTTTTATTCACTTAAAAGGGCCCTAGAACTTTTAATTTTCGTTCGAATGAGCCCTCTTATGATATTCTGGGAACACTGGGTCGATACAATTACCACTGGGGGAAAAAAACTACACGCACCTGTGATCTTTTTTCTGGAGGAGCTTGAAACCTCCAGTAGGAATTTTTGATACGCTGAATCTGATGGTGTGATTTTCGTTCTATGACTTTTAGGGATGATTCCTCCTTTCATCAGACAATTTTTTTCAGGCTCGTATCCGTTAATGGGTAAGACTAAACTTCATGAAGATTAAATATTTGAAATCAGCATAATAATACAATTCTTTTGATATCAAAATTTCGTTTTATTAGGGTTTCGGTTACTATTGAGCCGGGTCGCTCCTTACTTACAGTCCGTTACCACGAACTGTTTGATGAACTTAGCCAGAATATGATATATTGTAAGATCACAGCAGTGATTCGTTTCCTAATAATATTATTGCTCGATTATGAAAGAAGCGCAGCTGTTATCAGAATGAGCCTTTTGACCTCAATCTTGTTGTTATCGTTATAATGAGAAAAGAGCACACAGTAAGTAGTTCTTCAAGCTACAAGTTGCAGTTTCTTGTATGAAAGTCTTCAATATGCAAATATACTACAATGCCCCTGCTAATAGTTAAAGTCGACAGGGAAACCACACAAAAGGCCCATTTTCAAGCTACTGGCAGCAACTGATTAAAGTCCAAGTTTTACTATACTTAGCTAACATTAATTCGTATGATGCTTAAGATGTGAATGATCTATAATACACGGCACCAAGCATAGTGGCTAGTTTTCGTGTTATGAAAACTGCGCCATATGTCGCTTATCTGTATACTTTTGATATTAAATAAAAAAAAAACTAGTTTTTTTTAACTGATTGTAAGGAGCGACATTAAAACTTAAAACGAACAGAAATTACTCCGTATATGAAATGGGTTGTCCCCTCCGCAATCCCTCGCTCTTTACGCTAAAGCTTTTAATTGTTTTAAAAAACAGAATTGTGGCAAAGAGTCAAACTTTAGCGTAAAGAGCGAGAGATTGCGGAGGGACAATCCATTTCATATACGGAGTAATTTCTGTTCGTTTTAAGTTTTAATGTCGCTCCTTGCTTTCAGTTGAAAAAAAATTGTTTTTTTTATTAAATTTCTGAACGTTTTTGAATTAATGCATGTTTGATTTTGGTTCTCCGCGCATAAATTATTAAAATGAAATTTGTATATTAATTCTTTTTTTGGCTAAATGACTTTCTCTTAGTTTTGATCAGACGATTTTGAGAAATAAGGGGCGGGGAAGGAGGCCTAGTTGCCCTCCAATTTTTCGGTTACTTAAAAAGGCAACTAGAACTTTTAATTTTTAACGAACGTTTTTATTAGTAAAAGATATACGTAACCTATAAATTAACTTACGTAACAAACTTTTATATTCTTATATTTTTATTATGTATACGAGGGGGTTTGTACCCTCGTTGATACCTCGCTCTTTACACTAAATCGTAAGTTTTGTCCCAATTCTTTAAGAATGACCCCTGAATTAGAAAGGCCGTAGAATAAATAGTTGAAATTACTAAAAATACTTTAGCATAGAGAGCGAGGTATTTGTCTCCTCCTAAATACCTCGTTCTTTATGCTAAAGTATTTTTAGAACCCCTCATATGCGTAATAATCTCTGTTCGTGTTAAGTTTCAATGCTACTCCTTACTTTCAATTGAAAAAACGTTTTCTTGTTTATTTTTTCGTTGTTTTTTTATAGTAACGTTAGAAAATCCTGCGCCCTTTTCATTGAATTTTTCTTCCCCCATGACATATTCCTCCAATGAAAGATCCTCCCACGTAGCCCCTTCCCAACCCCACCCTCCAAACCAAAAAGATTCCCCTGAAAACGTCTGTACACTTCCCAATAACCATTACTGTATGTAAACACTGGTCAAAGTTTGTAACTTGTAGCCCCTCCCCCGGGGATTAAGGGGGAGTAAGTTATTCCTAAAGACATATTTATTATGGCTTTCGACTATGCGGAACAAAACGGCTATCTCAAAATTTTGATCCGTTGACTTTGGGAAAAAATGAGCGTGGGAGGGGACCTAGGTACCCTCCAATTTTTTGGTCACTTAAAAAGTGCACTAAAAATTTTCATTTCCGTTAGAATGAGCCTTCTTGTGACATTCTAGGACCACTTGGTCGATACGATGACCCCTGGGAAAAAAAAACAAATAAACACGCACCCATGATTTGTCTTCTGGCAAAAAATACGAAATTCCACATTTTTGCAGATAGGAGCTTGAAATTTTCGCTCCAGGGTTCTCTGATACGCCAGGGTTTTCTGAATGCAATGGTGTAATTTTCGTTAAGATTCTATGACTTTTAGGGGGTGTTTCCGCATGTTTTCTAAAATAAGGCAAATTTCTCAGGCTCGTAACTTTTGATGACAAAGACTAAATTTGATGAAACTTATATATTTAGAATCAGCATGAAAATCTAATTCTTTGATGTATCTTTTAGCATCAAAATTCCGTTTTTAAGAGTTTCGTTTACTATTGAGCCGGGTCGCTCCTTATTTACAGTTCTTTACCACGAACTGTTTGATGAGCTCCCGTCGTACCATAGTTTCTAAATAGCCTTTTGTTCATGTCGTGCCATGAAGCGTGAGCTTATAATCTTCAACTGACACGTAAAGTTCATAGACAGATCGTCGCTGCGTTTAGAGACTTTTTTAAAGTCATCCTGAGGTGTTCTGATTTTCAAAAATATGTTACGACAAAAAGTCAAACTTTAGAGTAAAGAGTGAGGAATACAAGAGGTGTTAGCCTCCTCATGTATTGAATAATTTCTGTTTGTATTAACTTTTAATGTCACTCATTACTTTCACTTGAAAAACAAGACTATTTAATTTCTGAAAGTTTTTAAATTATGTCCAGGCCTATTCAATATATGATGGAGAATACCACCCCCATATACCCCGACTGCTTGCTGTTAAGTTGTGTATATCAATTCTTGTAAATTGATCTGTGGTGATCTAGATATGTAGTGTAAAAATTTGTATGAGGATTAACCCACTAATTGTTTTTGTGTAATAACAAGTGACTAAAGCGATTGAATGGTTTTGAAAAAAGAAATTATGACAGAAGATTAGCTAGATTGAATTCGAAAATGAGTTCAATTCGCTAATGAAAGAACAAAGACCCCGAATTTCCTAACTATAAACTTTGGTTTATTCATTAATATTTGTTAAAAAACTTACATCTTTAAATAAATGTAGAATCTCTTTATAGAAAGGTTTTGATGAAAGGGAATGATAAAACAGCTCATATATACTGCTTTCCATAAGAAACGCATCATTCATAGCCTTAGGTCCAAGGTTTCCAGTTTTGTACCAGCACGGTTTTCCTCGTCTAGTCTCTGATTGGTCCATATAATCGTCCATGATTAATATGAAAGATTGCATCTAAAAGTAAAAAGTAGAGTCTGGAGCATGTAAATTTTTTTAGTCTGATTTTCTATAGGGTTTTTCTCTAAAAATCTAAAAGATTTTTGGTAAAAGAACTGCACCCATGTACGGTGGCTAATTGGGTGAAAGTGGCTACTTGCCTAAGTGGATATTGGCTAATACAGTTTAATCGAAACTGTATAAAAAATTGATTAATATGATCTATTCCATAAAAGAAAAGGTACGAGACAGTTTGAATTTGCACGCAAGTAGTTATCTAATTCTTTGCATTCTGATGGACATTACTGGCAAGCCAAGCCTCTTGGCTCCATTTAAAAGGGTTTTTAATATGAAAAAAATGGAAGTTTTGACAAAAAGCAATGAGTGAAGCGATCAAAAATTACCTTATATAAGAAGTCAAACTTAAAACGAAAACCGAATAACCATGGCTAAGAGTTGGACTGCTACGCACTTCAAATTTATCTAAGGTTAGAGGGTCCTTTGCGCCTCTTAAAAACTATATTCAATGGGTCAAATGTTGCCGATTGATTTTTTAGTTTTATTGAGCTTTTTTTTTAAAATACATTACATGGGTTTAATTTCATAGCAAAAAAGCACTAATGAATAGAATTGTCTTTTAAAAGATGGAAATCGAAATCGATTGTGACAAATGTGTTTGCATACATTTTAATGCATTTTTTAATTTCCTGGAACATGTCAGTATTTAAACGCTTTTCAAGCATGAAGAAACATTATTCGAAGTACACTTCGTTCTCAATTAAATGCAAATGGCAGTTAAGTTTTGGAGTGGGCGTGAGGGAATAGAACCCCAGTTTTTACGTCTTAATTTGATGTCCCTTTAAGTTTAAAAGTAGTAAAACAGACTTCCATCCATACGCAATTTGTGTATCTCTAAATATTTTATCGGTTTTCCGGGGGCAAATTCTACGCTCTAGTTTTTGCCGCGCATATCCTGCAGTAGGTTTTTCTGAATATATTCTACTCCAACGTTATGTCACCAGGTGTAATGTTTACAAGTTAGAATTAGATTACAATTTGGAGAATAAATCATTTTTGTAAAAATAGTTGTTACTGTTATGTAATGCTGTTTCAAAGTCCCAAATTCGGGGACAAATCCTTACTTTTTATTCCCTGAAAAATTGGATGGGTGGTATATTAGCGGCATTATTTTCTTTTAAACGCATGGACAGGCGTAAATATATAACTGTACTAGGTTACTTTCAAATATCATGGAGTCCGAGGTTTTTAGATGTTCCTAAATAAAGAAACAATATTAATTGTAAGAAACATTCATTGATAAGACTAAAAAAAAGCACATAGTCTTTGACCTACCGTAAAGCGTTTTGATAGGTAATTGTAAGCAATCATACCAACAAGGCCAACGCGTCTATGCATATTCCCCCAACCTTATCTACATGCAACCATGGATGTTAATTTTTTTGTTTTTTGTATTCCATGAAAAAAGAATGGAAGGATAAAGAACAGGCGGATTTGATATTATGATGCCATACGCCTCGTAGCCCAACTCTAATCCACATCCTTTCCAATCTCTCTTGACTTTGTAAAATTAGAATCAATTGTGTTATATTTTTGTGAAAAAAGAATGGAAGGATAAAGAACGAGTGGATTCGATATTATGATGCCAGATACCTCGTAGCCCAGCTATTGATCCATATCCTTTCTATTTTCTCTTGGCTTTGTAAAATTAGCATCGACTGCGTTATATTTTTGCGAAAAAAGAATAGAAGGATAAAGAACGTGTGGATTCGATACTATGATGCTAAATACCTCGTAGTCCAGCTATTAATCCATATCTTTTCATAAGAGTTCCTGCATTTTATGGGGAAAAAGTTTTCAAAATCAAGGATAGTTTAATCCAAGATGACTTCACCTTTCACAGACATAAAAAATCAATTGTGGAAATATTTCGGGTTCCAAAATGCTTAAAACGCTCATAATTAGATACTGCTCTTTTTAGAAAGGGTGGGAGCTTGGAATGGGAGCAGGCTTGAAAGAGAACTTTATTTTGGGGCTAAAACATTCTGTTGTTACAATGTCAAACTTTAGGAAGTAGGAAATGTTCAACCACTACCACAGTCTGACATTAAATTTTAAAGGAAGTGTTTGATTAGGTGTCAAATAGTTTTTTTTTTCTATGCACCCACATATATCCTAGTAGGAACGTACACATCGTATTAGATAGTTTTGCACTTCTAATATAGTCTCTCATTCTTATCTTAATAATTTTTTAGTTTTTGGTAAAATTTTCTAAGCTCGTTCACCACCTACAAGAAAAATTTTTCTGTTTTTCTTTTTTTTAGTTTCTGCATTGGTTTACTTCATCATGAAGGATGCATTCCTTCTGTTGATGTCAAGGTGACAGTACAAGCCCGTAAGGCCATGATTCGCTCTTAATACGGTCAAAAGGAAACATCTAAGACTTAACACTGGTCAAATAGGTTCGTACTATGTCTACTTAGGACCGTCTGCCTTAAAAGACGCACCCATCAAAACTGTCTTTTGATTTTTTGTGAGCAGTTTCAATGTTTATGAATTTAGAAATGTTTAATAGAAAACTCAGCTATGCAACTAAGCTAAAGGTTATCTGTAGATCATTATCTGTATCTAGCACTTATTTTGAAGTGCCTGTTGCCGAGGAGAATGTATCAAATTAAGAAAAATAATTAATTTACCATTTCTGCTGCCCAGGCCACAAGGAAAGCATCTTGGAGTTCGTCTTGGTCAATTTTTCCGTCCTTCAAGATTAATAAGCTCTCCAATATAGTCATTCCTCGACGCATTTTCCCGCCACTACAGTTAGTTTCAAAAACCTAAAAAATAGCCCATGAAACAAATAGCTCATGGTAACTAACTGTAAGTAGCGAGTGACCCGTACTAATAATACCCTAAAACTTTGATAATAATGTACACATAAAAAAATTGGCTTTACATAGTGATTAATTTAAAATGCTTTCCAAAAGACATGTTTTTCAAAGAAAAGTAAAGAGCTCCATTAAGCCAAGAATGATCAAAAAAAGTCAAATAATCCTCCAAGCATAAAACTGCGCTTGGAACTAGAACTACGTTTGAAAGATGAAAACCTTTCAAACGTATTTCGTTTTCAGTAAAGCGCAAACTGTGTTCTGATCTTGAGAAGGTATAGGGGTTATTAGCCCTACTCCTATTAATTTTTGCTCGTTTTGAGTTTGACTCAGCTATTCATCCAATCCAGTTAGCCCTCTTCGAAGTCTAAGATCATCTTTTCTATATGTACCTTATATGCCCCTAGGGCAAAAATTACAACCCTTACTCTGAAGACTCTAGGAGGGGGGGGAATTGTCCTGCTTAAAGACATAATTTTCGAACCCTTTAATTACGTTGAACAAAATGGATGTCTAAAAATTCGGATTGAATGGGTTGGGAGAAATGGTGGGCATGGGAGGGGGGTTATTTTCCCTTCAATCCGTTTTAACTGTTTAAAAGGGTACTTGCCCTTTCAATTTCCGATTGAATGTGCTCTTTTCGACGTTTCTAAGACAACAAATGACCATATCAAAATTTCCATCTGATGAATTTGGAGAAAATGGTGAGCGTGGGAGGGGAGTTAATTGCCCTCTGATCACTTTTGAATTTTAAAAAGAGAACTAGCCCTTTCAATTTCCAATGGAATGAACTCCTTTTTGAAGTTTCTACGACAACAAATGGTCATCTCAAAATTTCTCTCAAATGTATTTCGGGGAAATATAAGGTGTACAGGGTGGGGGTATCCACCTTCTGATAACTTTAAATCTTAAGAAACACTAGAAAATCTGATTTCCAATCAAGTAAGCCGATTCCGGAGTTTTTACACTCATCCTTCCTATATATGCCTTGTATGCCCCCATGGCATAACTTATAACTCTTGCCTTAAGGGCTGGGGGGGTGTCATAATCAAAGACAGAATCTTAGGACCTTTCTATTACGTTGAACAAAATAGCTATATGGGATGTTTCTGGGGAAATAGTGGGCGCGGGAGGTGCCCTACAATCACTTTTGACAATCAAAAAGGGCACTAGATTTTTCGGTTTTCAATCGAATGAGCTCTTTTCGACAATAAACAGCAAATGGGCAACAAATGGCCATCTCAAAATTTCTATCAGATGCGTCGGGAAAATACGAGGTATGTGAGTGTGGGGGGGTTATCTACCCTTTGATCAACCTGAATCTAAAAATGAAAATGAAAACTGAAACTTCTGGTCAGGAATCCAATGAGCCCTTTCTGAAGCTTATACAATCACCCTTTCTATATAAACCTTAAATACCCCCAGGGCATAATTTACAACCCTAGCCCCGAAGACTGTGGAGAGTTGTCATCCTCATAGACATGATTTTTGAATCTTACAACTACATTCAACGATTCTACATTCAACGAATCTTACAATGGCGCGAAGCGCCACCCCAACAGCTAGTTTCTTATATTAGAATATATATATATATATATAGATGTCCCGATGTCCCGGTCGTCATTTCTGTCCCGATGTCCCGGTGTGTAATTTCATCAATCAACAAACATGACGTCAGTCGACACACAAACATGACGTCACTCGAAACACACACACACACAGACAACTTATTTTTATATATATACTAGCTGTTGGAGTGGCGCTCCGCGCCACCCCAACACTTAGTTGATGTGGTGCTTCGCGCCCCATCCCCCAAGCCCCCCGCGCGTGTAAGTCGTTACGCGCCATATTAGTTACGCGCCATTGTAGTTGTGTCCCTATGTCCCACCTGTAAATATAGATAGATATATATACATATGTTTTAACTACGTAAAACTTGCAAATATACAACATTCTTTGCTGTCCCATTGTCTGTGCATATAAATAGATTGTCAGGTTTACCGACTCTTGAACATGCAACATATAATGGTCCATGGGAAAAAAAATCCGTATTCAGATCTATATCTCATGATTCTAATGATTGCCCTTGAGCTTCGTTGATGGTGATTGCTAATCGACCATTCCCTGTGTCACCGTCGTCATTTATATGTCCCCCGGTGCCCCCCGGCATCCCCGTTGTAGTTGTGTCCCTGTGTCCCAGTCGTCATTTATATTCCCTGTTTCCCGGTCGTCATTTGTGTCCCGGTGTCCCAGTCTGTGATTTCTCTTTGAGTGTCCCGGGCGTCATTTATATTCCTTGTGTCCCGGGCGTCATTTGTGTCCCGGTATCCCGGTCCGTATATACATTCGTGTTTGAATTGGTCTTTTTTTTAGTTTTTAGTTTTTTACCTTTTTTTAGTTTTTTAGTTATACCTCATGATTCTAATGATTGCCCTTGAGCTTTGTTGATGGTGATTGCTAATCGAACATTCCCTGTGTCCCCGTCGTCATTTATATACCCCCCTGTGCCCCCCGGCGTCCCCGTTGTAGTTGTGTCCCTGTGTCCCGGTCGTCATTTATATTCCCTGTGTCCCGATCGTCATTTGTATCCCGGTGTCCCGGTGTGTATATACATTCGTTTTTGAAATGGTATATGATGAAATAAATTTTTGTATTTTTCCCTTCTTTTCTTTTTAGTTTTTTTTTTTTGTTTTTACTGTTTTTTAGTTTTTTTATTTTTTTTTCTTTTTTCTTTTTAGTTTTTTTTTTATTTTTATTTTTTTTTAGTTTTTTTTTCTCCTTTATTTTTCATTTTTTTTTCTTTTTTTATTTTTTTTTTCCTTTTTAGTTTTTTTAGTTTTTTAGCTTTTTTAGTTTTTTTATTAGTTTCTAGTTTTTTTTCTTTTTAGTTTTTTTGTAGTTTTTACCTTTTTTTAGCTTTTTTTAGTTTGTTTTTACTTATGTCCTGGTCGTCTTTTATACTCCCTGTGTCCCGGTCGTCATTTGTGGCCCTGTGCTTTGTTGATGGTGATTGCTAATCGAACATGCCTTGTGTCCCGGTCGCTTTCTCTTTGAGTGTCCCCGTCGTCATTTATATTCCCTATTTGCCGGTGTCCCGGTCGTCATTTTTTGTCCCGATGTCCCGGTCTGTAATTTCGTCAGTCGAAAACATGACGTCAGTCGACACACAAACATGACGTCACTCGACAGACACACACACACACAGACAACTTATTTTTTATATATATACTAGCTGTTGGGGTGGCGCTTCGCGCCACCCCAACACCTAGTTGGTGGGGGCGCTTCGCGCCCCACCCCAAGCCCCCCCGCGCGCTTAAGTCGTTACGCGCCATATTAGTTACGCGCCATATTAGTTACGCGCCATTGTAGTTGTGTCCCTATGTCCCACCTGTGAATATAGATAGATATATATATATATGTTTTTAACTACGTAAAACTTGCGAATATACAACATTCTTTGCTGTCCCATTGTCTGTGCATATATATAGATTGTCAGGTTTACCGACTCTTGAACATGCAACATATAATGGTCCATGGGAAAACAATCCGTATTCAGATCTATACCTCATGATTCTAATGATTGTCCTTGAGCTTTGTTGATGGTGATTGCTAATCGACCATTCCCTGTCCCGGTGTCCCGGTCGTCATTTATATCCCCCTGTGCCCCCCGGCGTCCCCGTTGTAGTTGTGTCCCTGTGTCCCGGTCGTCATTTATATTTTTTACTTATGTCCTGGTCATTATGGCTTATGTATGGTCATTTATAATCCCTGTGTCCCGGTCGTCATTTGTATCCCGGTGTCCCGGTCTGTATATACATTCGTTTTTTAGTTTTGTTTTTCTCCTTTATTTTTTTCCTTTTTTATTTTTTTTCTTTTTTAGTTTATTTAGATTTTTAGATTTTTTTGTTTTTTTATTAGTTTTTAGTTTTTTTTTCTTTTTAGTTTTTTTGTAGTTTTTACCTTCTTTTTAGTTTTTTTAGTTTTTTTTTTACTTATGTCCTGGTCGTCATTTCTACTCCCTGTGTCCCGGTGCTTTGTTGATTGCTAATCGAACATTCCTTTTGTCCCGGTCACTTTCTCTTTGAGTGTCGTCATTTATTTTTTTCTTTTTTAGTTCTTACCTTTTTTAGTTTTTTTTAGTTTTTTAGATGAAAATTTTTTTTTAGTTTTTTTCCTTTTTTTCTTTTTAGTTTTTTATTGGTTTTTACCTTTTTTTTTAGCTTTTTTAGTTTTTTTTCGTTTTTTCTTTTTACTTTTTTTTTAGTTTTTTTTTTATTTTTTTTTTTATTCTTAATTTTATTAGTTTTCTTTTTCTCTTCTATTTTTCAGTTTTTTCCTTTTTTTTAGTTTTTTTTTTTAGTTTTTAGTTTTTTTAGTTTTTTACCTTTTTTTAGTTTTTTTAGTTTTTTTAGTTTTTTAGCCTTTTTATTTTTTTTTATTATTTTTTAGTTTTTTTTTTAGTTTTTGCCTTTTTTAGTTATTTCAGTTTTTTTTTTAGTTTTTAGTTTTTTACCTTTTTTAGCCTAACCAGGATTTGAACCTGGGACCTTCGTTCTCCGTTCTGACACCCTCTCTCACCGAGTGACTACTCCAGCATGTTCATTTTGGTGTTTTAAATGGTATATTATTAACCAAATTAATGTGTTTTACAATATACTAAGCATCGTCATAACAAAAATGACGACAACTAATTTCATGACGTCAGACGACACAGAAACATGACGTCACCTGATCCACAGATCCACAGACAGACAACTTATTTTTATATATATAGATCTATCTATATATATAAAAATAAGTTGTCTGTCTGTGTGTCTGTCTGTGGATCAGGTGACGTCATGTTTCTGTGTCGGCTGACGTCATGAAGTTAGTTGTCGTCATTTTTGTTATGACGGTGACGTCATTAAAGATATTTAAGACATATATGTTCACGTAGAAATCTATTAATGTTTAAGTTTAAAATGACTGATGAACTTACAATGGCAAAAGCCGATGAAGATGCTCAAAGAGTCTATGCCAAAAAACTTGCTGCTGATAGAGAAAGTCAGAAAAGAAAGCGTGCCGAGGAATCAAAAGAACAGCAAGGAAACAGGCTTGAGGCTAAAGAACGCAAAACCGCGCAGTTAGATGAAGATCCACCTGGACAGCGAGAGTCAAAACATATCAAAACTGAAAATGATAGCGATGATGATTGGGTTTGGGATTTTGACTCGGATAAGGTCATCAATGCCTACCAGATTTTAGTTAAAAAAAAACAAAGGTTCGGCGATATGTATTTAATAGTGAAGCTGAAAAATAAAGAAGAAAAAGAAAACTGAAAAAAGAAAAAATGTAAAAAACTAAAAAATACTAAAAAGAAAAAACACTCAAAGAGAAATTACAGACCGGGACACAAATGACGACCGGGACAGAGGGAATATAAATAACGACCGGGACACTCAAAGAGAAATTACAGACTGGGATACCGGGACACAAATGACGACCGGGACACAGGGAATATGAATGACGACCAGGACACAGGTATTTAAGAATATCGTTCAAAGACAAATTTTTAATTGTAAGAAGACCGTTGAAAGAGAAATTTGTAATTGTAAAATGACTGAAGAACCTACAATGACAACGGTACCACCATCGAAGTAGATAGCCAGTGGGTTGTTCCATATTCCCCATTAGTGCGAAACGTCAACCCCAAGTCAAATTCGTGCATTGTTTGGCATCATTTTAACAACTTGCTCTCCATCAGCTCCTACAGAGTTATGGGAAAAATATAAGTCAAAAATGTCCGAAGATATACTCCATCGAAAACAGTTAGAGACGTCAGATATGACTTTTGATTTTACATCAGAAATTTATAACTACACTTTAGTTATTATAGAAGATTTGTGCGTACGTATGGCAAACAAACCTCTTCAGGATTTGGGAATGCCTTCACCTAACCGTATCGCTGCTGTTTCGACATGTGTAGAATTGGATCGTGAAAAAAGTTACAGTACGAATGATCTATTGTCGTATGTACAAAATAACATTTCCAAGTTAACATCGGAACAAAAAGACATTTATGATACGTTAGACTAAATTTCAGGACGTATACAACTACCTGCTGATTTCTGTAATTTAGTGACGTCCAAAAATGAATTGATTGAAAAAGTATTTCCGAATATTCAAAAAAATTATAAAAATAATAAATGGTTAAGTGAAAGAGCGATTCTCGCACCCAAAAATATAGACGTCCACGAAATCAACAATATTGTTTTGACCAAGATTCGAGACCAGGCAGTCCTTTACAAGTCAGTCGACACAGTTTTGGAACCAAATGAAGCGGTTAATTATCCATCTGAATTTTTAAATTCCATAGATCTTTCAGGGTTTCCACCACACGTGCTACAACTAAAAATAGGCGTACCAATAATACTTTTAAGAAATATCAACCCACCAAAGCTTTGCAATGGCACGCGACTTGCCGTAAAAAAACAATTGAAAACCTAATAGAGGCCACAATCTTGACAGGGCCTTTTGAGAGTGAGGCTGTTCTTATTCCTCGCATTCCCATGATTCCAACGGATCTGCCTTTTCAATTTAAAAGATTGCAATTCCCAATTCGATTAGCATTTGCAATCACCATTAACAAAGCTCAAGGTCAATCATTAGAAAAATGTGGTATAGATCTTAATACTGATTGTTTTTCCCATGGACAATTGTGTGTTGCATGTTCGAGGGTCGGTAAACCTGACAATCTATTTATATGCAGCGACAATTGGACAGCGAAAAATGTTGTATATTCGCAAGTTTTACGCAGTTAATTTGTATTGTATCTACCTATCTATCTATCTATATAAAAACGAGATGTGTGTATGCATGTTTGTTTGTTTGTAAAAAGAGCGTTTGCATATGACGTCATTATTAGTACATACGGCTTTGTATATGCACAAACAATGGGAAAGCCAAGAATGTTGTATATTCGCAATTTTTACGTAGTTTAACTCCTGCAGACGAAATGAATGCTTGCCTGAAAAATTCTAATTTATGGGCACACGTAAAAATATTAAAATTAACTACAAATATGCGTGTCTGATTGCAAAACGATGACTCTGGTCAAACATTTTCAGATCAATTGCTGGCAATTGGAAACGGAAAGCTCCCAGTAGTGGGAAAGCCAAAAATGTTGTATATTCGCAATTTTTACGTAGTTTGAAACACATATATAAATCTATCTATATTCACAGGTGGGACACAGGGACACAACTACAATGGCGCGTAACTAATATGGCGCGTAACGACTTACGCGCGTGGGGGGGCTTGGGGGGCGCGAAGTGCCCCACCAACTTGCTGATGATGAACACTGTATATGTGTTCGAAATATCCTGTTAAATACTTTTATATTTCACTTGGTTTTGACCTTTTTTTAGGTTTTTTAGTTTTTTTCTTTTTTCTTTTTAGTTTTTTTTTGAAGTTTTTATCTTTTTAGTTTTTTTATTTTTATTTATATTTTTTTAGTTTTCTTTTTCTTCTTTATTTTTCAGTTTTTTTCCTTTTTTTAGTTTTTTTTCTTTTTTAGTTCTTTTAGTTTCTACCTTTTTTAGTTTTTTTTAGTTTTTTAGATGAAAATTTTTTAGTTTTTTTACTTTTTTTCCTTTTAGTTTTTTATTGGTTTTTACCTTTTTTTTTAGCTTTTTTAGTTTTTTTCGTTTTTTCTTTTTACTTTTTTTTTAGTTTTTATCTTTTTTATTTTTTTTATTTTTATTCTTAATTTTATTAGTTTTCTTTTTCTCTTCTATTTTTCAGTTTTTTCCTTTTTTTTCAAGTTTTTTTTTTAGTTTTTAGTTTGTTTTAGTTTTTTTTTTTCCTTTTTTTCTTTTTAGTTTTTTATTGGTTTTTACCTTTTTTTTAGCTTTTTTAGTTTTTTTTCGTTTTTTCTTTTTACTTTTTTTTTTAGTTTTTATCTTTTTTATTTTTTTTATTTTATTCTTAATTTTATTAGTTTTCTTTTTCTCTTCTATTTTTCAGTTTTTTCTTTTTTTAAGTTTTTTTTTAGTTTTTAGTTTTTTTAGTTTTTTAGTTTTTTTAGTTTTTTTAGTTTTTTAGCTTTTTTATTTTTTTTTATTAGTTTTTAGTTTTTTTTGTAGTTTTTGCCTTTTTTAGTTTTTTCAGTTTTTTTTTTAGTTTTTAGATTTTTACCTTTTTTAGCCTAACCAGGATTTGAACCTGGGACCTTCATTCTCCGTTCTGACACCCTCTCTCACCGAGTGACTACTCCAGCATGTTCATTTTGGTGTTTTAAATGGTATATTATTAACCAAATTAATGTGTTTTACAATATACTAAGCATCGTCAAAGCAAAAATGACGACAACTAATTTCATGACGTCAGCCGACACAGAAACATGACGTCACCTGATCCACAGATCCACAGACAGACAACTTATTTTTATATATATAGAAGATATATATATACATTCTTTGCTGTCCCATTGTCTGTGCATATAAATAGATTGTCAGGTTTACCGACTCTTGAACATGCAACATATAATGGTCCATGGGAAAACAATCCGTATTCAGATCTATACCTCATGATTCTAATGATTGCCCTTGAGCTTTGTTGATGGTGATTGCTAATCGACCATTCCCTGAGTCGCCATCGTCATTTATATATCCCCCTGTGCACCCCGGCGTCCCCTTTGTAGTTATGTCCCTGTGTCCCGGTCGTCGTCATTTATACTCCCTGTGTCCCGGTGCTTTGTTGATTGCTAATCGAACATTCCTTTTGTCCCGGTCGCTTTCTCTTTGAGTGTCGTCATTTATTTAGATTGTCAGGTTTACCGACTCTTGAACATGCAACATATAATTGTCCATGGGAAAAACAATCCATATTCAGATCTATACCTCATGATTCTAATGATTGCCCTGTGTCCCGGTCGTCATTTATATTCCCAGTATCCCGGTCGTCATTTGTGTCCCAGTGTTCCCCTTTTAGTTTTTTTTTATTGGTTTTGACCTTTTTTTAGGTTTTTTAGTTTTTTTCTTTTTTCTTTTTAGTTTTTTTTGAAGTTTTTATCTTTTTAGTTTTTTTTATTTTTATTTATATTTTTTTAGTTTTCTTTTTCTCCTTTATTTTTCAGTTTTTTTCCTTTTTTTAGTTCTTTTTTCTTTTTTAGTTCTTTTAGTTTTTACCTTTTTTAGTTTTTTTTAGTTTTTTAGATGAAAATTTTTTTTAGTTTTTTTCCTTTTTTTCTTTTTAGTTTTTTATTGGTTTTTACCTTTTTTTTTAGCTTTTTTAGTTTTTTTCGTTTTTTCTTTTTACTTTTTTTTTTAGTTTTTATCTTTTTTATTTTTTTTTATTTTTATTCTTAATTTTATTAGTTTTCTTTTTCTCTTCTATTTTTCAGTTTTTTCCTGATGCACATAATTATATGCACATAATTATTGCTCATCTATCTATCTATATATATATAAATAAGTTGTCTGTCTGTGGATCTGTGGATCAGGTGACGTCATGTTTCTGTGTCGGCTGACGTCATAAAATTAGTTGTCGTCATTTTTGCTTTGACGATGCTTAGTATATTGTAAAACACATTAATTTGGTTAATAATATACCATTTAAAACACCAAAATGAACATGTTGGAGTAGTCACTCGGTGAGAGAGGGTGTCAGAACGGAGAATGAAGGTCCCAGGTTCAAATCCTGGTTAGGCTAAAAAAGGTAAAAAACTAAAAAAAAACTGAAAAAACTAAAAAAAGGCAAAAACTACAAAAAAAACTAAAAACTAATAAAAAAAATAAAAAAGCTAAAAAACTAAAAAAACTAAAAAAACTAAAAAACTAAAAAAACTAAAAAAAAAACTTAAAAAAAAAGAAAAAACTGAAAAATAGAAGAGAAAAAGAAAACTAATAAAATTAAGAATAAAATAAAAAAAAATAAAAAAGATAAAAACTAAAAAAAAAGTAAAAAGAAAAAACGAAAAAAAACTAAAAAGCTAAAAAAAAAGGTAAAAACCAATAAAAAACTAAAAAGAAAAAAGGAAAAAAAAACTAAAAAAACTAAAAACTAAAAAAAAAACTTAAAAAAAGGAAAAAACTGAAAAATAGAAGAGAAAAAGAAAACTAATAAAATTAAGAATAAAAATAAAAAAAATTAAAAAAGATAAAAACTAAAAAAAAAAAGTAAAAAGAAAAAACGAAAAAAACTAAAAAGCTAAAAAAAAAGGTAAAAACCAATAAAAAACTAAAAAGAAAAAAAGAAAAAAACTAAAAAAAATTTTCATCTAAAAAACTAAAAAAAACTAAAAGAACTAAAAAAGAAAAAAAAAAGAAAAATAAAAAAGCTAAAAAACTAAAAAAACTAAAAAAACTAAAAAACTAAAAAAACTAAAAACTAAAAAAAAAACTTAAAAAAAAAGAAAAAACTGAAAAATAGAAGAGAAAAAGAAAACTAATAAAATTAAGAATAAAATAAAAAAAAATAAAAAAGATAAAAACTAAAAAAAAAGTAAAAAGAAAAAACGAAAAAAAACTAAAAAAGCTAAAAAAAAAAAAGGTAAAAATCAATAAAAAACTAAAAAGAAAAAGAGGAAAAAAAAACTAAAAAAACTAAAAACTAAAAAAAAACTTAAAAAAAAGGAAAAAACTGAAAAATAGAAGAGAAAAAGAAAACTAATAAAATTAAGAATAAAAATAAAAAAAAATAAAAAAGATAAAAACTAAAAAAAAGTAAAAAGAAAAAACGAAAAAAACTAAAAAAGCTAAAAAAAAAGGTAAAAACCAATAAAAAACTAAAAAGAAAAAGACCATTATATGTTGCATGTTCAAGAGTTGGTAAACCTGACAATCTATTTATATGCACAGACAATGGGACAGCAAAGAATGTATATATATATCTTCTATATATATAAAAATAAGTTGTCTGTCTGTGGATCTGTGGATCAGGTGACGTCATGTTTCTGTGTCGGCTGACGTCATGAAATTAGTTGTCGTCATTTTTGCTTTGACGATGCTTAGTATATTGTAAAACACATTAATTTGGTTAATAATATACCATTTAAAACACCAAAATGAACATGCTGGAGTAGTCACTCGGTGAGAGAGGGTGTCAGAACGGAGAATAAAGGTCCCAGGTTCAAATCCTGGTTAGGCTAAAAAAGGTAAAAAACTAAAACTAAAAAAAAACTGAAAAAACTAAAAAAAGGCAAAAACTACAAAAAAAACTAAAAACTAATAAAAAAAATAAAAAAGCTAAAAAACCCAAAATACTAAAAAAACTAAAAAACTAAAAAAACTAAAAACTAAAAAAAAAACTTAAAAAAAAGAAAAAACTGAAAAATAAAAGAGAAAAAGAAAACTAATAAAATTAAGAATAAAATAAAAAAAATAAAAAAGATAAAAACTAAAAAAAAAAGTAAAAAGAAAAAACGAAAAAAAACTAAAAAAGCTAAAAAAAGGTAAAAACCAATAAAAAACTAAAAAGAAAAAAAGGAAAAAAAAAACTAAAAAAACTAAAAACTAAAAAAAAAACTTAAAAAAAAGGAAAAAACTGAAAAATAGAAGAGAAAAAGAAAACTAATAAAATTAAGAATAAAAATAAAAAAAAATAAAAAAGATAAAAACTAAAAAAAAGGTAAAAAGAAAAAACGAAAAAAACTAAAAAAGCTAAAAAAAAAGGTAAAAACCAATAAAAAAATAAAAAGAAAAAAAGGAAAAAAACTAAAAAAAAATTTTCATCTAAAAAACTAAAAAAAACTAAAAAAGGTAAAAACTAAAAGAACTAAAAAAGAAAAAAAAAAGAAAAAAAGGAAAAAAACTGAAAAATAAAGGAGAAAAAGAAAACTAAAAAAATATAAATAAAAATAAAAAAACTAAAAAGATAAAATACTAAAAGACTAAAAAACTAAAAAGATGTGTTCAAATCGGGACAATGTCTAAAATTTGTCCATATTGCAAGGCCTTGAAATTCAATGGTGAAACAATGGGAATGTGTTGCGCCTCAGGAAAAGTTAAACTTCCTCTATTGGCTGCACCACCAGAGCCATTGAAGACGAATGAATGCTTGCCTGACCTCCCAGTAGACTCAATTTCAGGACGTATACAACTACTTGCTGATTTCTGTAATTTAGTGACGTCTAAAAATGAATTGATTGAAAAAGTATTTCCGAATATTCTAAAAAATTAAAAAAATAATAAATGGCTAAGTGAAAGAGCGATTCTCGCACCCAAAAATATAGACGTCCACGAAATCAACAATATTGTTTTGACCAAGATTCGAGACCAGGCAGTCCTTTACAAGTCAGTCGACACAGTTTTGGAACCAAATGAAGCGGTTAATTATCCAACTGAATTTTTAAATTCCATAGATCTTTCAGGGTTTCCACCACACGTGCTACAACTAAAAATAGGCGTACCAATAATACTTTTAAGAAATATAAACCCACCAAAGCTTTGCAATGGCACTCGACTTGCCGTAAAAAAAACAATGGAAAACCTAATAGAGGCCACAATCTTGACAGGGCCTTTTGAGGGTGAGGCTGTTCTTATTCCTCGCATTCCCATGATTCCAACGGATCTGCCTTTTCAATTTAAAAGATTGCAATTCCCAATTCGATTAGCATTTGCAATCACCATTAACAAAGCTCAAGGTCAATCATTAGAAAAATGTGGTATAGATCTTAATACTGATTGTTTTTCCCATGGACAATTGTACGTTGCATGTTCGAGGGTCGGTAAACCTGACAATCTATTTATATGCAGCGACAATTGGACAGCGAAGAATGTTGTATATTCGCAAGTTTTACGCAGTTAATTTGTATTGTATCTATCTATCTATCTATCTATATAAAAACGAGTTGTGTGTATGCATGTTTGTTTGTTTGTAAAAAGAGCGTTTGCATATGATGTCATTATTAGTACATACGGCTTTGTATATGCAGAGACAATGGGAAAGCCAAGAATGTTGTATATTCGCAATTTTTAAGTAGTTTAACTCCTGCAGACGAAATGAAAGCTTGCCTAAAAAATTCTAATTTATGGGCACACGTAAAAATATTAAAATTAACTACAAATATGCGTGTCCGATTGCAAGACGATGACTCTGGTCAAACAGTAGACTCAATTTCAGGACGTATACAACTACTGCTGATTTCTGTAATTTAGTGACGTCCAAAAATGAATTGATTGAAAAAGTATTTCCGAATATTCTAAAAAATTATAAAAATAATAAATGGCTAAGTGAAAGAGCGATTCTCGCACCCAAAAATATAGACGTCCACGAAATCAAAAATATTGTTTTGAACAAGATTCGAGACCAGGCAGTCCTTTACAAGTCAGTCGACACAGTTTTGGAACCAAATGAAGCGGTTAATTATCCATCTGAATTTTTAAATTCCATAGATCCTTCAGGGTTTCCACCACATGTGCTACAACTAAAAATAGGTGTACCAATAATACTTTTAAGAAATATCAACCCACCAAAGCTTTGCAATGGCACGCGACTTGCCGTAAAAAAAACAATGGAAAACCTAATAAAAAGAAAAAATAAATAAAAACTAATAAAAAAACTAAAAAAACTAAAAAAACTAAAAAAGAAAAAAAAAGAAAAAAAGGAAAAAAATAAAAATAAAGGAGAAAAACAAGACTAAAAAAAAATTAAAATAAAAAAAAACTAAAAGAAAAAAAAAGGGGAAAAATACAAAAATTTATTTCATCATATACCATTTCAAAAACGAATGTATATACAGACCGGGACACCGGGATACAAATGACGACCGGGACACAGGGAATATAAATGACGACCGGGACACAGGGACACAACTACAACGGGGACGCCGGGGGGCACAGGGGGATATATAAATGACGACGAGGACACAGGGAATGTTCGATTAGCAATCACCATTAACAAAGCTCAAGGGCAATCATTGGAATCATGAGGTATAAGTAAAAAAACTAAAAAAAGGTAAAAAACCAAAAACTAAAAAAAAGACCAATTCAAAAACGAATGTATATACAGACCGGGACACCGGGACACAAATGACGACCGGGACACCGGGACACAAGGAATATAAATGACGCCCGGGACACTCAAAGAGAAATCACAGACTGGGACACCGGGACACAAATGACGACCGGGACACAGGGAATATAAATGACGACCGGGACACAGGGACACAACTACAACGGGGACGCCGGGGGGCACAGGGGGATATATAAATGACGACGGCGACACAGGGAATTGTCGATTAGCAATCACCATCAACAAAGCTCCAGGGCAAACAAACCCCTTCAGGATTTGGGAATGCCTTCACCTAACCGTATCGCTGCTGTTTCGACATGTGTAGAATTGGATCGTGAAAAAAGTTACAGTACGAATGATCTATTGTCGTATGTACAAAATAACATTTCCAAGTTAACATCGGAACAAAAAGACATTTATGATACGATAGACTAAATTTCAGGACGTATACAACTACCTGCTGATTTCTGTAATTTAGTGACGTCCAAAAATGAATTGATTGAAAAAGTATTTCCGAATATTCTAAAAAATTATAAAAATAATAAATGGTTAAGTGAAAGAGCGATTCTCGCACCCAAAAATATAGACGTCCACGAAATCAACAATATTGTTTTGTTCGCACCACCCCAACAGCTAGTATATATATATAAAAATAAGTTGTCTGTCTGTGTGTCTGTCTGTGGATCAGGTAACGTCATGTTTCTGTGTTGACTGAAGTCATGAAATTAGTTGTTGTCATTTTTGCTTTGACGGTGACGTCATTCAAGATATTTAAGACATATGTTCAAGTAGAAATCTATTAATATTTAAGTTTACAATGACTGATGAACTTACCATGGCAAAAGCCGATGAAGATGCTTAAAGAGTCTATGCCAAAAAACTTGCTGCTGATAGAGAAAGTCAGAAAAGAAAGCGTGGCGAGGAATCAAAAGAACAGCAAGGAAACAGGCTTGAGGCTGATAGAGAAAGAAAGAACAGAAAGCGTGCCGAGGAATCAAAAGAACAGCAAGGAAACAGGCTTGAGGCTGATAGAGAAAGAAAGAACAGAAAGCGTGCCGAGGAATCAAAAGAACAGCAAGGAAACAGGCTTGAGGCTGATAGAGAAAAAAAGAACAAAAAGCGTGCCGAGGAACTACCAGAGCAACGCGGAAGCAGACTTGCTGCTAAAAGAGAAAGTGAAAAAAGAAGGCGTGCCGAGGAATTACAAGAACAGCAAGAAATCAGGCTTGCTGCTGATAGAGAAAGTAAGAAAAGAAAGCGTGCCGAGGAATCACAATAACAGCAAGAAATCAGGCTTGCTGCTGATAGAGAAAGTAAGAAAAGAAAGCGTGCCGAGGAATCATAGCAACCTGAAAGTTATCGCCTGGCATTCACGTACAACCCAGTCGATGATTATAGCTTGAGTAGATGTGTTCAAATCGGGAAAATGTCTAAAATTTGTCCCTATTGCAATGCCTTGAAATTCAATGGTGAAACAATGGGAATGTGTTGCCCCTCAGGAAAAGTTAAACTTCCTCTATTGGCTGCACCACCAGAGCCATTGAAGACGAATGAATGCTTGCCTGACCTCCCAGTAGACTCAATTTCAGGATGTATACAACTACTTGCTGATTTCTGTAATTTAGTGACGTCCAAATATGAATTGATTGAAAAAGTATTTCCGAATATTCTAAAAAATTATAAAAATAATAAATGGCTAAGTGAAAGAGCGATTCTCGCACCCAAAAATATAGACGTCCACGAAATCAACAATATTGTTTTGACCAAGATTCGAGACCAGGCAGTCCTTTACAAGTCAGTCGACACAGTTTTGGAACCAAATGAAGCGGTTAATTATCCAACTGAATTTTTAAATTCCATAGATCTTTCAGGGTTTCCACCACACGTGCTACAACTAAAAATAGGCGTACCAATAATACTTTTAAGAAATATAAACCCACCAAAGCTTTGCAATGGCACTCGACTTGCCGTAAAAAAAACAATGGAAAACCTAATAGAGGCCACAATCTTGACAGGGCCTTTTGAGGGTGAGGCTGTTCTTATTCCTCGCATTCCCATGATTCCAACGGATCTGCCTTTTCAATTTAAAAGATTGCAATTCCCAATTCGATTAGCATTTGCAATCACCATTAACAAAGCTCAAGGTCAATCATTAGAAAAATGTGGTATAGATCTTAATACTGATTGTTTTTCCCATGGACAATTGTACGTTGCATGTTCGAGGGTCGGTAAACCTGACAATCTATTTATATGCAGCGACAATTGGACAGCGAAGAATGTTGTATATTCGCAAGTTTTACGCAGTTAATTTGTATTGTATCTATCTGTCTATCTATCTATATAAAAACGAGTTGTGTGTATGCATGTTTGTTTGTTTGTAAAAAGAGCGTTTGCATATGATGTCATTATTAGTACATACGGCTTTGTATATGCAGAGACAATGGGAAAGCCAAGAATGTTGTATATTCGCAATTTTTAAGTAGTTTAACTCCTGCAGACGAAATGAACTCTTGCCTAAAAAATTCTAATTTATGGGCACACGTAAAATATTAAAATTAACTACGAATATGCGTGTCCGATTGCAAAACGATGACTCTGGTCAAACAGTAGACTCAATTTCAGGACGTATACAACTACCTGCTGATTTCTGTAATTTAGTGACGTCCAAAAATGAATTGATTGAAAAAGTATTTCCGAATATTCTAAAAAATTATAAAAATAATAAATGGCTAAGTGAAAGAGCGATTCTCGCACCCAAAAATATAGACGTCCACGAAATCAACAATATTGTTTTGACCAAGATTCGAGACCAGGCAGTCCTTTACAAGTCAGTCGACACAGTTTTGGAACCAAATGAAGCGGTTAATTATCCATCTGAATTTTTAAATTCCATAGATCCTTCAGGGTTTCCACCACACGTGCTACAACTAAAAATAGGCGTACCAATAATACTTTTAAGAAATATCAACCCACCAAAGCTTTGCAATGGCACGCGACTTGCCGTAAAAAAACAATGGAAAACCTAATAAAAAGTAAAAATAAATAAAAACTAATAAAAAAACTTAAAAAACTAAAAAAACTAAAAAAGAAAAAAAGGAAAAAAATAAAAATAAAGGAGAAAAACAAAACTAAAAAAAATTAAAATAAAAAAAAAACTAAAAGAAAAAAAAGGGGAAAAATACAAAAATTTATTTCATCATATACCATTTCAAAAACGAATGTATATACAGACCGGGACACCGGGATACAAAAAACGACCGGGACACAGGGAATATAAATGACGACCGGGACACAGGGACACAACTACGACGGGGACGCCGGGAGGCACAGGGGGATATATAAATGACGACGGGGACACAGGGAATGTTCGATTAGCAATCACCATTAACAAAGCTCAAGGGCAATCATTAGAATCATGAGGTATAACTAAAAAAACTAAAAAAAGGTAAAAAACTAAAAACAAAAAAAAAGACCAATTCAAAAACGAATGTATATACAGACCGGGACACCGGGACACAAATGACGACCGGGACACCGGGACACAAGGAATATAAATGACGCCCGGGACACTCAAAGAGAAATCACAGACTGGGACACCGGGACACAAATGACGACCGGGACACAGGGAATATAAATGACGACCGGGACACAGGGACACAACTACAACGGGGACGCCGGGGGGCACAGGGGGATATACAAATGACGACGGCGACACAGGGAATTGTCGATTAGCAATCACCATCAACAGAGCTCCAGGGCAATCATTAGAATCATGAGGTATAGATCTGAATACGGATTGTTTTCCCATGGACCATTATATGTTGCATGTTCAAGAGTCGGTAAACCTGACAATCTATTTATATGCACAGACAATGGGACAGCAAAGAATGTTGTATATTCGCAAGTTTTACGTAGTTAAAAACATATATATATATATATATATATATATATATATATATATATATATATATATATATATATATATATATATATATATATATATATATATATACTAGCTGTTGGGGTGGCGCTTCGCGCCACCCCAACACCTAGTTGGTGGGGCGCTTCGCGCCCCTCCAAGCCCCCCCGCGCGCGTAAGTCGTTACGCGCCATATTAGTTACGCGCCATTGTAGTTGTGTTCCTGTGTCCCACCTGTGAATATAGATAGATTTATATATGTGTTTCAAACTACGTAAAAATTGCGAATATACAACATTTTTGGCTTTCCCACTAGTGGAAGCTTTCCGTTTCCAATTGCCAACAATTGATCTGAAAATGTTTGACCAGAATCATCGTTTTGCAATCGGACACGCATATTTGTAGTTAATTTTAATATTTTTACGTGTGCCCATAAATTAGAATTTTTCAGGCAAGCATTCATTTCGTCTGCAGGAGTTAAACTACGTAAAAATTGCGAATATACAACATTCTTGGCTTTCCCATTGTCTGTGCATATACAAAGCCGTATGCACTAATAATGACGTCATATGCAAACACTCTTTTTACAAACAAACAAACATGCATACACACAACTCGTTTTTATATAGATAGATAGATAGATGGATACAATACAAATTAACTGCGTAAAACTTGCGAATATACAACATTCTTCGCTGTCCAATTGTCGCTGCATATAAATAGATTGTCAGGTTTACCGACCCTCGAACATGCAACGTACAATTGTCCATGGGAAAAACAATCAGTATTAAGATCTATACCACATTTTTCTAATGATTGACCTTGAGCTTTGTTAATGGTGATTGCAAATGCTAATCGAATTGGGAATTGCAATCTTTTAAATTGAAAAGGCAGATCCGTTGGAATCATGGGAATGCGAGGAATAAGAACAGCCTTACCCTCAAAATGCCCTGTCAAGATTGTCGCCTTTATTAGGCTTTCCATTGTTTTTTTTACGGCAAGTCGCGTGCCATTGCAAAGCTTTGGTGGGTCGCCTATTTTTAGTTGTAGCACGTGTGGTGGAAACCCTGAAAGATATATGGAATTTAAAAATTCAGATGGATAATTAACCGCTTCATTTGGTTCCAAAACTGTGTCGACTGACTTGCAAAGGACTTCCTGGTCTCGAATCTTGGTCAAAACAATATTGTTGATTTCGTGGACGTCTATATTTTTGGGTGCGAGAATCGCTCTTTCACTTAGCCATTTATTATTTTTATAATTTTTTAGAATATTCGGAAATACTTTTTCAATCAATTCATTTTTGGACGTCACTAAACTACAGAAATCAGCAGGTAGTTGTATACGTCCTGAAATTGAGTCTATCGTATCATAAATGTCTTTTTGTTCCGACGTTAACTTGTAAATGTTATTTTGTACATACGACAATAGATCATTCGTACTGTAACTTTGTTCACGATCCAATTCTACACATGTCGAAACAGCAGCGATACGGTTAGGTGAAGGCATTCCCAAATCCTGAAGAGGTTTGTTTGCCATACATACGCACAAATCTTCTATAATAACTAAAAGCCATTTATTATTTTTATATTTTTTTAGAATATTCGGAAATACTTTTTCAATCAATTCATTTTTGGACGTCACTAAACTACAGAAATCAGCAGGTAGTTGTATACGTCCTGAAATTGAGTCTATCGTATCATAAATGTCTTTTTGTTCCGACGTTAACTTGTAAATGTTATTTTGTACATACGACAATAGATCACTCGTACTGTAACTTTGTTCACGATCCAATTCTACACATGTCGAAACAGCAGCGATACGGTCAGGTGAAGGCATTCCCAAATCCTGAAGAGGTTTGTTTGCCATACGTACGCACAAATCTTCTATAATAACGAAAGTGTCGTTATAAATTTCTGATGTAAAATCAAAAGTCATTTCTGACGTCTCTAACTGTTTTCGATGGAGTATATCTTCGGACATTTTTGACTTATATTTTTCCCATAACTCTGTAGGAGCTGATGGAGAGCAAGTGTACGAATTTGACTTGGGGTTGACGTTTCGCACGCGTCATTGATGCAGTTATCCCAGTGTTGGTCATTCTCCAATAAATTCAGAGCTTGGCATGCACTACGGTAAGTGTCATGTATAGTACCGTTTACAGTTCTCAAATACTCAAAGGATTTCGGACCGGGTACATTCACCAAAAGCAGGCGTAGAAAGAAGCATTCATGTTGATTGGGGTGAACGGTGTAGAGTCTTCCTATCGTGGTGTCTTTGAAGATGGTAGGTTGGCCGTAAACCCACTGGTTATCTACTTCGATGGTGGTACCGTTGCCATTGTAGGTTTTTCAGTCATTTTACAATTAGAAATTTCTCTTTCAACGGTCTTCTTACAATTAAAAATTTGTCTTTGAACGATATTCTTAAATACCTGTGTCCTGGTCGTCATTTATATTCCCTGTGTCCCGGTCGTCATTTGTGTCCCGGTATCCCAGACTGTAATTTCTCTTTTTTCTTTTTTCAGTTTTCTTTTTCTTCTTTATTTTTCAGCTTCACTATGAAATACATATCGCCGAACCTTTGTTTTTTTAACTAAAATCTGGTAGTCATTGATGACCTTATCCAAGTCAAAATCCCAAACCCAATCATCATCGCTATCATTTTCAGTTTTAATATGTTTTGACTCTCGCTGTCCAGGTGGATCTTCATCTAACTGCGCGGTTTTGCGTTCTTTAGCCTCAAGCCTGTTTCCTTGCTGTTCTTTTGATTCCTCGGCACGCTTTCTTTTCTGACTTTCTCTTTGGCATAGACTCTTTGAGCATCTTCATCAGTCATTGTAAACTTAAACATTAATAGAATTCTACGCGAACATATGTCTTATATAACTTGAATGACGTCACCTTCAAAGCAAAAATGATGGCAACTAATTTCATGACGTCAGCCGAAACATGACGTCACCTGATCCACGATCCACAGATCCACAGACAACTTATTTTTATATATATAGATATATATATATATATATATATATATATATATATATATATATATATATATATATATATATATCTATATATATAAAAAAAAGTTGTCTGTCTGTGTGTCTGTCTGTGGATCAGGTGACGTCATGTTTCTGTGTCGGCTGACGTCATGAAGTTAGTTGTCGTCATTATTGCTATGACGGTGACGTCATTAAAGATATTTAAGACATATATGTTCACGTAGAAATCTATTAATGCTTAAGTTTAAAATGACTGATGAACTTACAATGGCAAAAGCCGATGAAGATGCTCAAAGAGTCTATGCCAAAAAACTTGCTGCTGATAGAGAAAGTCAGAAAAGAAAGCGTGCCGAGGAATCAAAAGAACAGCAAGGAAACAGGCTTGAGGCTAAAGAACGCAAAACCGCGCAGTTAGATGAAGATCCACCTGGACAGCGAGAGTCAAAACATATCAAAACTGAAAATGATAGCGATGATGATTGGGTTTGGGATTTTGACTCGGATAAGGTCATCAATGCCTACCAGATTTTAGTTAAAAAAACAAAGGTTCGGCGATATGTATTTCATAGTGAAGCTGAAAAATAAAGAAGAAAAAGAAAACTGAAAAAAGAAAAAATGTAAAAAACTAAAAAATACTAAAAAGAAAAAACACTCAAAGAGAAATTACAGACCGGGACACAAATGACGACCGGGACAGAGGGAATATAAATAACGACCGGGACACTCAAAGAGAAATTACAGACTGGGATACCGGGACACAAATGACGACCGGGACACAGGGAATATAAATGACGACCAGGACACAGGTATTTAAGAATATCGTTCAAAGACAAATTTTTAATTGTAAGAAGACCGTTGAAACAGAAATTTGTAATTGTAAAATGACTGAAGAACCTACAATGGCAACGGTACCACCATCGAAGTAGATAACCAGTGGGTTGTTCCATATTCCCCATTAGTGCGAAACGTCAACCCCAAGTCAAATTCGTGCATTGTTTGGCATCATTTTAACAACTTGCTCTCCATCAGCTCCTACAGAGTTATGGGAAAAATATAAGTCAAAAATGTCCGAAGATATACTCCATCGAAAACAGTTAGAGACGTCAGATATGACTTTTGATTTTACATCAGAAATTTATAACTACACTTTAGTTATTATAGAAGATTTGTGCGTACGTATGGCAAACAAACCTCTTCAGGATTTGGGAATGCCTTCACCTAACCGTATCGCTGCTGTTTCGACATGTGTAGAATTGGATCGTGAAAAAAGTTACAGTGCGAATGATCTATTGTCGTATGTACAAAATAACATTTCCAAGTTAACATCAGAACAAAAAGACATTTATGATACGATAGACTAAATTTCAGGACGTATACAACTACCTGCTGATTTCTGTAATTTAGTGACGTCCAAAAATGAATTGATTGAAAAAGTATTTCCGAATATTCTAAAAAATTATAAAAATAATAAATCGTTAAGTGAAAGAGCGATTCTCGCACCCAAAAATATAGACGTCCACGAAATCAACAATATTGTTTTGACCAAGATTCGAGACCAGGCAGTCCTTTACAAGTCAGTCGACACAGTTTTGGAACCAAATGAAGCGGTTAATTATCCATCTGAATTTTTAAATTCCATAGATCTTTCAGGGTTTCCACCACACGTGCTACAACTAAAAATAGGCATACCAATAATACTTTTAAGAAATATCAACCCACCAAAGCTTTGCAATGGCACGAGACTTGCCGTAAAAAAAAACAATGGAAAACCTAATAGAGGCCACAATCTTGACAGGGCCTTTTGAGAGTGAGGCTGTTCATATTCCTCGCATTCCCATGATTCCAACGGATCTGCCTTTTCAATTTAAAAGATTGCAATTCCCAATTCGATTAGCATTTGCAATCACCATTAACAAAGCTCAAGGTCAATCATTAGAAAAATGTGGTATAGATCTTAATTCTGATTGTTTTTCCCATGGACAATTGTGCGTTGCATGTTCGAGGGTCGGTAAACCTAACAATCTATTTATATGCAGCGACAATTGGACAGCGAAAAATGTTGTATATTCGCAAGTTTTACGCAGTTAATTTGTATTGTATCTACCTATCTATCTATCTATATAAAAACGAGTTGTGTGTATGCATGTTTGTTTGTTTGTAAAAAGAGCGTTTGCATATGACGTCATTATTAGTGCATACGGCTTTGTATATGCACAGACAATGGGAAAGCCAAGAATGTTATATATTCGCAATTTTTACGTAGTTTAACTCCTGCAGACGAAATGAATGCTTGCCTGAAAAATTCTAATTTATGGGCACACGTAAAAATATTAAAATTAACTACAAATATAAGTGTCCGATTGCAAAACGATGACTCTGGTCAGACATTTTCAGATCAATTGCTGGCAATTGGAAACGGAAAGCTCCCAGTAGTGGGAAAGCCAAAAATGTTGTATATTCGCAATTTTTACGTAGTTTGAAACACATATATAAATCTATCTATATTCACAGGTGGGACACAGGGACACAACTACAATGGCGCGTAACTAATATGGCGCGTTACGACTTACGCGGGCGGGAGGGATTGGGGGGGCGCGAAGCGCCCCACCAACTAGGTGTTGGGGTGGCGCGAAGCGCCACCCCAACAGCTAGTATATATATATATATATATATATATATATATATATATATATATATATATATATATATATATATATATATCTATATTCACAGGTGGGACATAGGGACACCACTACAATGGCGTGTAACTAATATGGCGCATAACGACTTACGCGCGCGCGGGGGCTTGGGGGAGCGCAAAGCGCCCCCACCAACTAGGTGTTGGGGTGCGCGAAGTGCCACAACAACAGCTAGTATAGATATATAGATTAATGTCTTGTCGGAAGATAAATGTGTATAGGTATTTCATTCAATTATTACGTCATATATGCTTTTAAACTGTACGATTGTAACGTCATTCATCAAGCTTGGGCATGAAAATATAGTTTTTTGTCAAAATTGATTCTTTTCAAAAACTATTTTATTTTTAAATTACAAACAGCACTAGTTGAAGCAATTTAGGCTTGCGGCTGATAGAAAAAGTAAGAACAGAAAGCGTGCCGAGGAATCACAAGAGCAACTTGAAAACAGGCTTGCGGCTTCAAGAGATAATTCCAAAAGAAAGCGTGCCGAGGAATCACAAGAGCAACGTGAAAATTATTACATGGCATTCAGGTACAGCCCAGTCGATGATTATAGTAGATGTGTTCAAATCGGGACTAAGTCTAAGATTTTTCCCAACTGCAAGGCCTTGAAATTTAATAGTGAAACAATGGGAATGTGTTGCGCCTCAGGAAAAGTTAAACTTCCTCAACTGGCTGCACCCCCAGAGCCATTGAAGACTTTGCTTACTGGAACTACGTCAGAATCTAAGCGTTTTTTATCAAAAATCAGAAAATATAACTCATGTTTCCAAATGACGTCGTTTGGTGCCCAAATCGAAAATCCAGATCAATATATGCCTACTTTCAAAGTAAAAGGGCAAATTTATCATAGAGCAGGGTCCCTTCTACCATTCTTAGGCGAGAATCATAAATTTTTACCATTGTACTTCATCAGTGATAGAAATTCTGAATTGAATGCACGATGCGAAATTTCTCCCGACGTTGAAAGGACAATCGTTTCCCAATTGCAATATCTTTTCTACGAAAATAATCATTTTGTGCGTCTGTTCAAAACAGCCATCGATTTGATGCCTATTGATACGCATAAAATTGTTATTTCCGCTGACAAAACGCCTCCTGGCGAACATGTGCGTAGATACAATGCTCCAACTATCGACGAAGTGGCAATCGTTATTGTCGGTGATCAGTTTTTACCTCGAGATATTAATCAACATAAGCGAAACGCTCAGTTGGTAAGAATTGCTGAAACTCATCGATGCTACGATGCCCTACAATATCCTATCATTTTTTGGGATGGAGCCGACGGCTATCACTTTAACATTAAATTGATAAATCCAGCCACTAACAAAGAAATGATTAAGAATTGCAGTGCATTGCATTATTATTCCTATAGACTAATGATTCGGCAGGATGAAGACAATTATATTTTAAAATGCCATCAATTGTTTCACCAATACATCGTTGATATGTATGCAAAAATTGAATCAGAACGTTTGCTATTTATCCATCTGAATCAGACCAAGCTCCACTCTGAACAATACATTCATTTGTGAGATGCAGTTGTAAATGACGGTAATACCACAAACGTTGTAAGATTAACGATTTTACCTTCGTCATATGCTGGCAGTCCCCATCATATGCATGAACATGCTCAAGATGCTATTGCGTATGTTCGTCTCTATGGTCGTCCAGATTTATTTATTACATTTACATATAATCAATCTTGGGACGAGATACAGCAGCTTTTACTTCAAGGACAATCGGCGGTTCATATACATGACATTACGGCCCGTGTCTTCCGGCAAAAGTTGAAATCACTGATGAACTACATAGTAAAACTTGAAGTGTTTGGGTCAGTGCGATGCTGGATGTACTCAGTGGAATGGCAAAAACGAGGATTGCCACACGCACATATACTAATCTGCAGCATATACTAATCACATATACTGATACATTATAAAATTACTTCTAATGAAATTGATGATGTGATTTCCGCTGAAATACCTGATGAAAATGTCGATAAGGGGTTATATGATATTGTTTCAAAAAATATGATACATGGACCCTGCCGTGCACTGAACGAAAATTCACCATGCATGGCCAAAGGAAGGTGCACAAAGCAATATCATTGACTTTTAGTACCCAACACAATTACTGGCAATGATGGTTACCCACAATATAGAAGAAGATCTACTGAAGATGGAGGTAAAACAGCAATAATAAAGAAGCGTAACGGTACCACCATCGAAGTAGATAACCAGTGGGTTGTTCCATATTTCCCATTATTATCAAAAACATTTAATGCACACATAAACGTTGAATACTGTAACTCCGTAAAGGCAATCAAATAAATATGTAAATATGTCAACAAAGGCAGTGATATGGCAGTTTTTGGCTTGCAGTCCGAAATCAAAGATATCAACGAAATCGTACAATATCAGGCTGGAAGATACATAAGCAGTAATGAAGCTGTTTGGCGAATTCTTTCATTTCCGATACATGAACGTAGTCCAGCTGTTGTTCACTTAGCGGTAAATTTACAGAATGGTCAACATGTTTATTTTTCAGAATCAAACATGCAACAAAGAGTCCTGAATCCACCGGATACAAAGTTAACTGCTTTCTTTTCGCTATGCAACGTCGAAAACAGGGTAAGTCAGTCGAAGGCCATCCTACCATCTTCAAAGATACCACGATAGGAAGACTCTACACCGTTCACCCCAATCAACATGAATGCTTCTTTCTACGCCTGCTTTTGGTGAATTTACCCGGTCCGACGTCCTTTGAGTATTTGAGAACTGTAAACGGTACTATACATGACACTTACCGTAGTGCATGCCAAGCTCTGAATTTATTAGAGAATGACCCACACTGGGATAACTGCATCAGTGACGCGTGCGAAACCTCACTCCAAGTCAAATTCGTGCATTGTTTGGAATCATACTAACAAATTGCTCTCCTTCAGCTCCTACTGAGTTATGGGAAAAATATAAATCGAAAATGTCCGAAGATATACTCCATCGAAAACGAATAGAGACGTCAGATATGACTTTTGATTTTTACATCAGAAGTTTATAACTACACTTTAGTTATTATAGAAGATTTGTGCGTATGTATGGCAAACAAACCTCTTCAGGATTTGGGAATGCCTTCACCTAATCGTACCGCTGCTGTTTCGACGTGTGTAGAATTGGATCGTGAACAAAGTTACAGTACGAGTGATCTATTGTCGTATGTACAAAATAACATTTCCAAGTTAACGTTGGAACAAAAAGACATTTATGATACGATAATGCATTGTGTCGATAACAACGTTGGAGAAATTTTCTTTTTGGATGCGCCAGGAGGTACTGGTAAAACGTTTGTGATAAAACTGATTCTGTCATCAATTCGATCAAAAAATGATATAGCGTTGGCAATTGCGTCGTTCGGAATAGCCGCAACGTTGCTGCCTGGTGGAAGAACTGCTCATTCCGCTTTGAAATTGCCTCTGAATTTGCATTCTACAGAAACTCCCACGTGCAATATTTCCAAACCATCTGGGATGGGTAAAATATTGTAGCAATGCAAACTTATTATTTGGGACGAGTGCACAATGGCACACAAAAAATCGCTCGAGGCTCTGGATCAATGCTTGAAAGATTTGCGACAGAATTCGAAACCCTTTGGCAGCACATTAATATCGCTTGCGGGAGATTTCAGGCAAATATTATCTATAATGACCAGATCAACTCCTGCAGACGAAATGAATGCTTGCCTGAAAAATTCTAATTTATGCTCACACGTAAAGACATTAAAATTAACTACAAATATACGTGTCCGATTGCAAAACAATGACTTTGGTCAAACATTTTCAGATCATTTATTGGCAATTGGAAACGGAAAATTCCCAGTAGACTCAATTTCAGGACGTATACAACTACCTGCTGTATTCTGTAATTTAGTAACGTCCAAAAATGAATTGAATGAAAAAGTATTTCCGAATATTCTAAACAATTATAAAAATAATAAATGGCTAAGCGAAAGAGCGATTCTTGCACCTAAGAATATAGACGTCCACGAAATCAACAATATTGTTTTGACCAAGATTCGAGACCAGGCAGTCCTTTACAAGTCAGTCGACACAGTTTTGGAACCAAATGAGGCGGTTAATTATCCATCTGAATTTTGAAATTCCGGAGATCTTTCAAAGTTTCCACCACACGTGCTACAACTAAAAAAAGGCGTACCAATAATATTGTTACGTAACATAAACCAATCAAAGCTTTGCAATGGCACGCGACTTGCCGTAAAAAAAAAACAATGGAAAATGTAATAGAGGCCACAATCTTGACAGGACCTTTTGAGGGTGAGGCTGTTCTTATTCCTCATATTCCCATGATTCCAACGGATCTGCCTTTTCAATTTAAAAGATTGCAATTCCCAATTCGATTAGCATTTGCAATCACCATCAACAAAGCTCAATGTCAATCATTAGAAAAATGTGGTATAGATCTTGATACTGATTGTTTTTTCCCATGGACAATTGTACGTTGTATTTTCGAGGGTCGGTAAACCTGACAATCTATTTATATGCAGCGACAATTGGACAGCGAAGAATGTTGTATATTCGCAAGTTTTACACGGTTAATTTGTATTGTATCTATCCATCTATCTATCTATATAAAATGGAGTTGTGTTTATGCATGTTTGTTTGTTTGTAAAAAGAGCGTTTGTATATGACGTCATAATAAGTACATAAGGCTTTGTATATGCACAGTCAATGGGAAAGCCAAGGATTTTCTATATTCGCAAGTTTTACGTAGTTCAAAACACATATATAAATCTATCTATATTCATAGGTGGTACACAGGGACACAACTACAATGGTCTGTAACTAATATGGCGCGTAACGACTTACGCGCGCGGGGGGGCTTGGGGGGGCGAAGCGCCCCCACCAACTAGGTGTTGGGGTGGCTCAAAGCGCCACCCCAAAAGCTAGTATAAACATATAAGGAAAAGAAATCAAATCACCACTAGTTTCCATAAAACAGCGACCTTCATATCATCCGACTATAAAAAACAATTTATAGCGTCTCCAAAAAGTGTCATCCTGCTAAGTAATTTGCTTCTTACAGAAACCAGGTTAATGAATCTATAATTACAACTCTCACCATTGTCATCACCCTCCTTATAAAGGGATTAATTAAAGTTTTCTAAATTTACCAGTTGCCTCTCCTCTTTCAAAAATCATGTTTATAATCTTTAGAAATTAAAGCCATATTCCAGAAACTCATTTACAGTACTGTCAGCAAATGAGATCTTGTTTTTTTTTTATCTGTTTTTTTTTGTTAATTTAATAGTTTGTTTTAGTTTTTTAATTAATTTTTTTAGTTTTCTTTTAATTAATTGTTTTTTAATTTTCATACGAGCAACACTCGAGAATTTGGATCGCGAAGATCAGATAAACACTATAGAAATTTGGATCACGAAGATCAGATAGGACAATAACAGGTTAGTTTGCAATGCATAGTGATAGAATATAATGTCTCACCATGGATGTTTTAACTAAGATTTGGGATTTGGCAAGGACCGAAGAACAGGAAATTATATTTTTCCAGGACAAGGGGCTGCTACCAAAAGTAAAACACTGCGTCGATGGACACACCTTGGCTTTGTACTCTTACGAGAAGCAACGTTATTTATTTATTATTACTTATTTATTTCTTTTATTATTTATTTATTAATCACTATTTATTTTTATTATTCTTGGTCCGTACCACTACTATAGAAAAAGGCTTACAGTGTTTATCCACTTAGCTACGTCTGGAATATTCTGACACCTTGAATGTTTTATAATTTGACTGATGACATTTGGGAAGAATTTATGAAATCCATCTTCAAGATTTTCTGGATTTGGGCAAGATTTTGAGGTAGAATCACTCTTCTTGTCCCTATAGAAAATGAACTTATAGTATTTGCCTATATTATTTATATAGCACTATACCAAAAAAAAGAAAAAAAAAGAAAAACAAAATTCCATGGCACCACCACTATATTGCCGTGCCGTAAAGTAGAATGAATACCTCACTTATCAACCCTATGTCAAATAAAACACCACAAGCTTGCCTTTTTCTACCCGACCAGGAAATTTGACGTAGCGAAACTGAAGCGATGCAAAGGAGGTAAAGGATACGGCACTGGACTCTAGTGTCCCTACTGGTAATGCTGTTCTTCGTTTCTTCGCTCTTCAGACAGGAAGTGGAGTGGGAGTTTTTGAAACAAATTTTGTCACAAGCTAGGTAGGTAATTTTATTCAAAAAACAATACAATAAACTTTCATTCATCAGCTAAAAAAAATAGGCCGCAATGGCCTGTAAGCATAGCTGACATCAAATGCGATCCATTTCTTTAAAATATTTCACTTATCATCAAAAAGAAAAATAAATAAGATAAATAAACTACAAAAAAAGAAAAAAACACAAAAAAGAAAAAAAAACACAAACTAATGATCAATTTAACAAAATGGGGGGAGATACCCTTCTCTCAATATAAAATACTCAGCATTACTAATTGTTCAGAAGATTGGCCTTGAGGCGACGTTTCAGCTGAGGCAGACTTTCTGATTCCTTAACCTGCTGTTGGAGTGGATTCCAGACGGATGGTCAAGTGAGGTAAAATTTTCAAATCAACATAAAATTGGTGTGTTTTTTACAGCTGAATAATTATTTCATTTCAAAGATATGTCAACTGAATATACACAATAAAAAAGGCCAAGCTATAATTCTTCTTTTAAACTAATTTAATTACTTGAAGGACAAATTACACCATGGGATTAACTCCAGTTGAAAACCTCTATAAGATGAATTATCATGCGCCTCCTTCTTTTTTATTGTCCTTGTTTTTTTGTCACCGCCAGTGGTTTAATGAAATAGGTGTCCATATGACTAACCACCGTGTAACTAAACCCCAAGCAACTGAGCCCGTGTAAATAAACTACCGTGCAACAGCACCCTCGTGTAGCCAAACCCCCCTATAACTGAACCACCGTGCAACTGAATCCCATTTAACTGAATCTCCGTGTAATTGAACCCTAATATAATTAAACCCCAGCAGAACTGAGCCCCGAGCAGCTGAACCCTCGTGCAACTGAACCATCATGCCCAGTTTTTCAGTATTATAAAAATGTGAGACAATATCACTTGGTGAAACACAAGTTAACTTAGATGTTCAACTTTGTTGGAATGGTTTGTTTTTTGCAAGTCATAACATAAACGCCTGTCAAAGCTATGTTTTATTTTCACAAAAAAAAAGAAAATCAGATGTCACAAACCATTAAAGCAGATTTATTTCTCCTTTTTTCAGATGAATCAAACCTTTCTGAACGTTGAGTAAAAAACATCTATGTTCAAAATATTTTGCGCTTTGAATCTAGATAACGAATTTTGATTAGATATCTTTTACGAGATTGCAGCTAAAAAGCATATGGGAGGGGGATTGGTTGCACTCCAGCCTTTTTTCATCATTCCTTCAACAAGCCCTGTGAGTTGAAGCTTCATACCCTTAGGTTTATAACCTCATTTTTTCTCGACATATTGCAGATACGTCTTCTGGTAACGTTGGATGCATATAGTAACTTCTGATTTAGTTGAAGATGCTCCTAAATATTTTTCAAACGATGTGGCTGCTGATACCATCAGCAAATCTAGATATTGCTGGTATTTCCTTTTCACAACCAATAAAGGAAAAATGTTTTTGATTGTGTTTGGCATTCTTCTTGACATTTCTTCGAAGTTTGACCTTAATACTCCATGCCTTTTTTATTTCTAGGATCAAACATGACCTCTTTTCTTGATAAAAAAAAAGCTTATTTATGATACCAATAAAAAGGTAAAGAATAAGGCATTGGACTTTACAGTCCCTACTGGCGGTGTTGATGTCTGTTTCTTGGCCCTTCAGCCAGGAATTGCAACGGGGGGCTGAGGGCAAACCATCCTTTGCTTTCACAAACCCTTCTGTTTACCTTTCCCAGATTTTTCCAGGTACCCATTTAGAGCTGGGTCAAGACTGGCTGAGCTTACAGAGTCACACCACTGACCCCCTTCCCGAACCATATAATTGGGTACGCTAGGATTGGACCCCTCGCCCTCTCTGACAAAGGATCCTAAATCCAGCGCACCAATCCGCTCGGCTAGGACGGCCAATATGTTGTGCTATGTTACCAATAGGCTGCTTGCATAACATACAGCCCTTGCACCAGAGGCTTAGGGTTGTGAACCCTGGAGGCATAGTTATTTAACCTTTGAAAACTGTTTTAAATAAAATTGCTATCTCGAAATTTAGATTGGATGCATTTGGGAAAAAAGAAGGTGGGTGTGACGGCCCTCCAATCGCTTTTGATTCTTATAAAAGTGCACTTGAACTTCGGATTCCTAATTGAATGAGCCCCTCCAAAGTTCATACAATTTTTTTTTTCATAAGAACCTTATTTGTTAACCATGAGCAACTAGGCTAACTTGCATTCCTTGTCCCCGGAACTGCTGGCGGGGTCGTTGCTTAGTCCAGATGAACCTTTTTTATTTTTAGATGCACCAGATTGACCTTTAGACTATTTTGAACGAAATGATTCTTTTTTGACCCTATGCATTTGAGGAAAAAGTGGTGGTTAAGAGGGAGAGGCTGATTGTCCTCTGATTACCTTTGATTCTTCAAGGTTGAACTTGAACTTTCGATTTCATATCGAATAAGCCTCCTCCATAGTTTGTACGATCATCCTTCCGTAAGAACCTAATATTTTTCATATAAGAGCATTATATTCTCATTTCCTGTTTATCTTTCATAGAATCATACCCTTGATAGGACTTCCATTCTACTAGGAAGGTATAATTATGATCCTTGCTGTCAGTATATTCATTTACAATAAGCTTGTCCAGCTGCTTCGAAGCTAAAAATATTATGACTGTTGATGGGTGTAAGGAATGAACCACTATTTTTAATGGGAATTCTGTATGATATCATAATATCACCATAGGTTGAATACTCTCACCCTGCGAAAACCAAATTTTCCCTTTAAGGCGTGATCCATCTAGATCCAATTTTTTTCTGACAGAAAATATCAGTATTTTGATTTTCAGAAAAAATTACCAAGCCGATTTTGAGAAAAAAAAAGTATACATATATGCACATAATTATTGCTCATCTATCTATCTATCTATCTATATATAAAAATAAGTTGTCTGTCTGTGTGTCTGTCTGTCAGGTGACGTCATGTTTCTGTGTCGACTGACATCATGAAGTTAGTTGTCGTCATTTTTGCAATGACGGTGACGTCATTAAAGATATTTAATCATGAAGTTAGTTGTCGTCATTTTTGCTATGACGGTGACGTCATTAAAGATATTTAAGACATATATGTTCACGTAGAATTCTATTAATGTTTAAGTTTAAAATGACTGATGAACTTACAATGGCAAAAGCCTATGAAGATGCTCAGAGTCTATGCCAAAAAACTTGCTGCTGATAGAGAAAGTCAGAAAAAAAGCGTGCAGAGGAATCAAAAGAACAGCAAGGAAACTGGCTTGAGGCTGATAGAGAAAAAAAGAACAGAAAGCGTGCCGAGGAATCAAAAAAACAGCAAGGAAACAGGATTGAGGCTGATAGAGAAAGAAAGAACAGAAAGCGTGACGGGGAACTACCAGAGCAACGTGAAAGCAGACTTGCTGCTAAAAGAGAAAGTGAAAAAAGAAGGCGTGCCGAGGAATCACAAAAACAGCAAGAAATCAGGCTTGCTACTGATAGAGAAAGTAAGAAAAGAATGCGTGCCGAGGAATCACAAGAACAGCAAGAAATCAGGCTTGCTGCTGATAGACAAAGTAAGAAAAGAAAGCGTGCCGAGGAATCAGAGCAACCTGAAATTTATCGCCTGGCATTCAGGTACAGCCCAGTCGATGATTATAGCTTGAGTAGATGTGTTCAAATCGGGACAATGTCTAAAATTTGTCCCTGCTGGCAGTCCCCGTCATATGCATGAATATGCTCAAGATGCTATTGCGTATTTTCGTCTCTATGGTCGTCCAGATTTATTTATTACATTTACATGTAATCAATCTTGGGACGAGATACTGCAGCTTTTACTTCAAGGACAATCAGCGGTTCATAGGCATGACATTACGGCCCGTGTCTTCCGGCAAAAGTTGAAATCACTGATAAACTACATAGTAAAACTTGAAGTGTTTGGGTCAGTGCGATGCTGGATGTACTCAGTGGAATGGCAAAAACGAGGTTTGCCACACGCACATATACTAATCTGGCTACATAAAAAAATTACTTCGAACGAAATTGATGATAAAAATGTCAATAAGGGGTTACATGATATTATTGTAAAAAATATGATACATGGAACTTGCGGTGCACTGAACGAAAATTCACCATGCATGGCCAAAGGAAGGTGCACAAAGCAATATCCTCGACTTTTAGTATCAAACACAATTACTGGCAATGATGGTTACCCACAATATAGAAGAAGATCTACTGAAGATGGCGGTAAAACAGCAATAATAAAGAAGCGTAACGGTACCACCATCGAAGTAGATAACCAGTGGGTTGTTCCATATTCCCCATTATTATCAAAAACATTTAATGCACACATAAACGTTGAATACTGTAACTCCGTAAAGGCAATCAAATACATATGTAAATACGTTAACAAAGGCAGTGACATGGCAGTTTTTGGCTTGCAGCCCAAAATCAAAGATTTCGACGAAATAGTACAATATCAGGCTGGAAAATACATAAGCAGTAATGAAGCTGTTTGGCGAATTCTTTCATTTCCGATACATGAACGTAGTCCAGCTGTTGTTCACTTAGAGGTACATTTACAGAATGGTCAACGTGTTTATTTCACGGAAACCAACGTGCAACAAAGAGCCCTGAATCCACCGGATACAACACTAACAGCTTTTTTTCGCTTTGCAAAAATGATTCTTTTGCAAAAAAACTGCTGTATACTGAAGTGCCTTCGTATTACACGTGGAATAGTAAAAATAAAGTATTTGAACGTCGAAAACAGGGTAAGTCAGTCGAAGGCCAACCTAACATCTTCAAAGATACCACGATAGGAAGACTCTACACCGTTCACCCCAATCAACATGAATGCTTCTTTCTACGCCTGCTTTTGGTGAATGTACCCGGTCCGACATCCTTTGAGTATTTGAGAACTGTAATCGGTACTATACATGACACTTACCGTAGTGCATGCCAAGCTCTGAATTTATTGAAGAATGACCAACACTGGGATAACTGCATCAATGACGCGTGCGAAACGTCAACCCCAAGTCAAATTCGTGCATTGTTTGGCATCATTTTAACAACTTGCTCTCCAACAGCTCCTACAGAGTTATGGGAAAAATGTAAGTCAAAAATGTCCTAAGATATACTCCATCGAAAACAGTTAGAGACGTCAGATATGACTTTTGATTTTACATCAGAAATTTATAACTACACTTTAGTTATTATAGAGGATTTGTGCGTACGTATGGCAAACAAACCTCTTCAGGATTTGGGAATGCCTTCACCTAACCGTATCGCTGCTGTTTCGACATGTGTAGAATTGGATCGTGAACAAAGTTACAGTACGAGTGATCTATTGTCGTATGTACAAAATAACATTTGCAAGTTAACGTCGGAACAAAAAGACATTTATGATACGATAATGCATTGTGTCGATAACAACGTTGGAGAAATTTTCTTTTTGGATGCGCCAGGAGGTACTGGTAAAACGTTTGTGATAAAACTGATTCTGGCATCAATTCAATCAAAAAATGATATAGCGTTGGCAATTGCGTCGTCCGGAATAGCCGCAATATGCTGCCTGGTGGAAGAAATGCTCATTCTGCTTTGAAATTGCCTCTGAATTTGCATTCTACAGAAACTCCCACGTGCAATATTTCCAAATCATCTGGGATGGGTAAAGTATTGCAGCGATGCAAACTTATTATTTGGGATGAGTGCACAATGGCACACAAAAAATCGCTCGAGGCTCTGGATCAATGCTTTAAAGATTTGAGAGGGAAGTCGAAACCCTTTGGCAGCACATTAATATTGCTTGCGGGAGATTTCAGGCAAACATTACCTATAATACCTAGATCAACTCCTGCAGACGAAATGAATGCTTGCCTGAAAAATTCTAATTTATGGGCACACGTAAAAATATTAAAATTAACTACAAATATGCGTGTCCGATTGCAAAACGATGACTCTGGTCAAACATTTTCAGATCAATTGCTGGCAATTGGAAACGGAAAGCTCCCAGTAGACTCAATTTCAGGACGTATACAACTACCTGCTGATTTCTGTAATTTAGTGACGTCCAAAAATGAATTGATTGAAAAAGTATTTCCGAATATTCTAAAAAATTATAAAAATAATAAATGGCTAAGTGAAATAGCGATTCTCGCACCCAAAAATATAGACGTCCACGAAATCAACAATATTGTTTTGACCAAGATTCGAGACCAGGCAGTCCTTTACAAGTCAGTCGACACAGTTTTGGAACCAAATGAACCGGTTAATTATCCATCTGAATTTTAAATTCCATAGATCTTTCAGGGTTTCCACCACACGTGCTACAACTAAAAATAGGCGTACCAATAATACTTTTAAGAAATATCAACCCACCAAAGCTTTTCAATGGCACGCGACTTGCCGTAAAAAAAACAATGGAAAACCTAATAGAGGCCACAATCTTGACAGGGCGTTTTGAGGGTGAGGCTGTTCTTATTCCTCGCATTCCCATGATTCCAACGGATCTGCCTTTTCAATTTAAAAGATTGCAATTCCCAATTCGATTAGCATTTGCAATCACCATTAATAAAGCTCAAGGTCAATCATTAGAAAAATGTGGTTTAGATCTTAATACTGATTGTTTTTCCCATGGACAATTGTAAGTTGCATGTTCGAGGGTCGTTAAACCTGACAATCTATTTATATGTAGCGACAATTGGACAGCGAAGAATGTTGTATATTCGCAAGTTTTACGCAGTTAATTTGTATTGTATCTATCTATCTATCTATCTATATAAAAACGAGTTGTGTGTATGCATGTTTGTTTGTTTGTAAAAAGAGCGTTTGCATATGACGTCATCATTAGTACATACGGCTTTGTATATGCACAGACAATGGGAAAGCCAAGAATGTTGTATATTCGCAATTTTTACGTAGTTTGAAACACATATATAAATCTATCTATATTCACAGGTGGGACACAGGGACACAACTACAATGGCGCGTAACTAATATGGCGCGTAACGACTTACGCGCGCGGGGGGGCTTGGGGGGCGCGAAGCGCCACCCCAACAGCTAGTATATCTATATATATAAAAATAAGTTGTCTGTGTGTCTCGAGTGACGTCATGTCATCATGTCGTCATGTCGTCATAAAGTTAGTTGTCGTCATGTTTGTTATGACGATGACGTCATTGAAGGTATTTAAGATATTCGTTCAAAGACAAATTTTTAATTCTAAGAAGATTGTGGTAGGAAAACTTTTTAATTGTAAAATGACCGTAGAACCTACAATGGCAACAGCCGAGGAAGCTGCTCAAAGAGTCTATGCCAAAAAACTTGCTGCTGATAGAGAAAGTAAGAAAAGAAAGCGTGCCGAGGAATCACAAAAACAGCAAGAAAACAGGCTTGCGGCTGATAGAGAAAGTAAGAACAGAAAGCGTGCCGAGGAATCCCAAGAGCAACGTGAAAACAGGCTTGCGGCTTCAAGAGATAATGCCAGATTAGGAATGTGCAATTTCCGTCAACGAAGGCGTGTCGAGGAACTACCAGAGAAACGTGAAACCAGACTTGTTGCTAAAAGAGAAAGTGTAAAAAGAAGGCGTTCCGAGGAATCACAAGAACAGCAAGAAAACAGGCTTGCGGCTGATAGAGAAAGTAAAAAAAGAAAGCGTGCCGAGGAATCACAAGAGCAACCTGAAAATTATCGCCTGGCATTCAGGTACAGCCCAGTCGATGATTATAGCTTGAGTAGATGTGTTCAAATCGGGACTATGTCTAAAATTTGTCCCTATTGCAAGGCCTTGAAATTCAATGGTGAAACAATGGGAATGTGTTGCGCCTCAGAAAAAGTTAAACTTCCTCTATTGGCTGCACCACCAGAGCCATTGAAGACTTTGCTTACTGGAACTACGTCAGAATCTAAGCGTTTTTTATCACAGATCAGAAAATATAACTCATGTTTCCAAATGACGTCGTTTGGTGCCCAAATCGAAAATCCAGATCAATATATGCCTACTTTCAAAGTAAAAGGGCAAATTTATCATAGAGCAGGGTCCCTTCTACCATTCTTAGGCGAGAATCATAAATTTTTACCATTGTACTTCATCAGTGATAGAAATTCTGAATTGAATGCACGTTGCGAAATTTCTCCCGACGTTGAAAGGACAATCGTTTCCCAATTGCAACGTCTTTTCCACGAAAATAATAATTTAGTACGTCTGTTCAAATCAGCAATCGATTTGATGCCTACTGATACGCATAAAATTGTTATTTCTGCTGACAAAACAACTCCTGGCCAACATGTGCGTAGATACAATGCTCCAACTATCGACGAAGTGGCAATCGTTATGGTCGGTGATAAGTTTTTACCTCGAGATATTATCTTCTATATATATATATAAAAATAAGTGACGTAATGTTTGTGTGTCGACTGACGTCATGTTTGTCGACTGATGAAATTACAGACCGGGACATCGGGACACAAATGACGACCGGGACACCGGAACATCTATATATATAAAAATAAGTTGTCTGTCTGTTATGTCTGTTACACTATGTCTGTTACACCAGATTATATCTTCTATATATATAAAAGAAAACAAACTAAAATGTAAAAACTGGGAATTGCATAAATATTTCGAAATATTTTGACAATAGATTAAAGTAATTCGAAAAAAGAAAAATGCTAAAAAACTAAAAAGAAAACTAAAAAGAAAAAACTAAAAAAAAATAAAAAATAAAAAAAAATTAAAAAAAGAAAAAACCTAAAAAGAAAAAACGTAAAAAAATAAAAAAGATAAGAAACTGAAAAGAAAAAAAACTAAGAAAAGCTAAAAAACTAAAAAAAGAAAAAACTAAAAAAAATGGGAATTGCACAAATATTTCAATATATTTTGACAATAGATTAAAGTAATTCAAAAACCTTAAAACAGATACCCAAAATTTGACGTTTAATATAAATTGTTGGAGCTTTAGCATGCTTGGCACGTAAATATTTTTCCAAGCGTCAATGTTAGAATGAACATTGACAAATTGAACAAAACAAATCAATAAAAAGAAGAAACTAAAAAAAGAAAAAACTAAAAAAGAAAAAAAAACTAAAGAAGAAACTGTATCTATATATATAAAAATAAATTGTATATATGCATGTTTGTTTGTTTGTGGGTTTGCATTTGACGTCATTATAAGTATATAAGGCTTTGTATATGACGTCATTATAAGATGACACAACAGACCGGGACACAAATGACGACCGGGACACAGGGAATATAAATGACGACCGGGACACTCAAAGAGAAATTATAGACCAGGACACCGGGACACAGATGACGACCGGGACACCGGGACAGAGGGAATATAAATAACGACTGGGACACTCAAAGAGAGATTACAGACTGGGATACCGGGGCACAAATGACGACCGGGACACAGGGAATATAAATGACGACCAGGACACAGGGACACAACTACAACAGGGACGCCGGGGGCACAGGGAATGTTCGATTAGCAATCACCATCAACAAAGCTCAAGGGCAATCGTTAGAAAAATGCGGTATAGATCTGAATACGGATTGCTTTCCAATGGACAATTATCATGTTGCATGTTCAAGAGTTGGTAAACCTGACAATCTATTTATATGGACAGACAATGAGACAGCAAAGAATGTTGTATATTTTCATGTTTTACGTAGTTAAAAATATATCTATCTATCTATATATATAAAAATAAGTTTTCTGTGTGTTATGTCTGTTACACTATGTCTGTTACGCCAGATTATATATCTTCTATATATATAAAGAAAACAAATTAAATGTAAAAACTAGGAATTGCATAAATATTTCGAAATATTTTGACAATAGATTAAAGTACTTCGAAAACCTTAAAACAGATACTTAAATATTGAGGTTTATTATAAATTGTTGAGCTTTAGCAAGCTTGGCAAGTGAAGATTTTTCCAACTGTCAATGTTAGAACGAACATTAACAAATTGAAAAACATTGAAAAAGATAGAATGTTACCAAATCCTACAATGGCAGAAGAAACAGCCGAGGAAGCTGCTCAAAGTCAATTGCAAAAGGCTTGCGGCTAAAAAACGCAAAGCCGTGCAGTTAGATGAAGATCAACCTGGACAGCGAGAGTTAAAACGTATCAAAACTGAAGAGGTAAAAACTACAAAAAAAAACTAAAAAGAAAATACTAAAAAAACTCAAAAAGCTAAAAAACTAAAAACTACTAAAAAGAAAAACAACTAAAAAAAAAAACTAAAAATGGTAAAAACTACAAAACTAACTAAAAAGAAAAAAAAACTAAAAACTAATAAAAAAAAAACTAAAAAAAACTAAAAACTGAAAAAGAAAAAAAACTAAAAAAAGGAAAAAAACTGAAAAATAAAGGAGAAAAAGAAAACTATAAACCGGGACACAGGGAATATAAATGACGACCGGGACACTCAAAGAGAAATTACAGACTGGGACACTGGGACACAAATAACGACCGCGAGATATAATATCTATTCTATATTTAAAAATAAGTTTTCTGTTGGTCTGTCGAGTGATGTAATGTCATCATGTCGTCATGAAATTAGCTGTCGTCATGTTTGTTGTGACGATGACGTCATTAAAGGTATTTAAGAAAATCGTTCAAAGACAAATTTTTAATTGTAAGAAGATCGTGGACGGAAAAATGTTTAATTGTAAAATGACTGAAGAACCTACAATGGCAACAGCCGAGGAAGCTGCTCAAAAGATAAATTTTAATTGTAAGAAGATCGTGGACGGAAAAATGTTTAATTGTAAAATGACTGAAGAACCTACAATGGCAACAGCCGAGGAAGCTGCTCAAAGAGTCTACGCCAAAAAACTTGCGGCTGATAGAGAAAGTAAGAAAAGAAAGCGTGCCGAGGAAAGACAAGAACAGCAAGAAAACAGGCTTGCGGCTGATAGAGAAAGTAAGAACAGAAAGCGTGCCGAGGAATCACAATATATATGTGTGTATATATATATATATATATATATATATATATATATATATATATATATATATATATATATATATATATATATATATATATATATATATATATATATATATATATATATATATATATATATATATATATATATATATATATATATATATATATATATATATATATACTAGCTGTTGGGGTGGCGCTTCGCACCACCCCAACACCTAGTTGGTGGGGCGCTTCGCGCCCCCCTAAGCCCCCCCCGCGCGCGTAAGTCGTTACGCGCCATATTAGTAACGCGCCATTGTAGTTGTGTCCCTGTGTCCCACCTGTGAATAGAGATAGATATAAATATATGTTTTTAACTACGTAAAACATGCGAATATACAACATTCTTCGCTGTCCCATTGTCTGTGCATATAAATAGATTGTCAGGTTTACTGACTCTTGAACATGCAACATATAATTGTCCATGGGAAAAACAATCCGTATTCAGATCTATACCTCATTATTCTAATGATGTGTCCCTGTGTCCCGGTCGTCATTTATATTCCCTGTGTCCTGGTCGTCATTTGTGTCCCGGTGTCCCAGTTTGTAATTTCTCTTTGAGTGTCCCGGTCGTCATTTATATTCCCTGTGTCCCGGTGTCCCGGTCGTCATTTGTGTCCCGGTGTCCCGGTCTGTAATTTCTATTCGAACAATCCCTGTGTCCCGGTCGTCATTTATATATCCCGCCTGTGCCCCCGGCGTCCCCGTTGTAGTTGTGTCCCTGTGTCCCGGTCGTCATTTATATTCCCTGTGTCCCGGTCGTGATTTGTGTCCGGGTGTCCCAGTCTGTAATTTCTCTTTGAGGTTCCCGGTTGTCACTTATATTCCCTCTGTCTCGGTCGTCATTTGTGTCCCGGTCTGTAATTTCTCTTTGAGTGTTTTTTCTTTTTAGTTTTTTTTAGTTTTTTACCTTTTTTCTTTTTTCAGTTTTCTTTTTCTTCTTTATTTTTCAGCGTCACTATGAATACATATCGACGAACCTTTGTTTTTTTAACTTAAATCTGGTAGGCATTGATGACCTTATCCAAGTCAAAATCCCAAACCCAATCATCATCGCTATCATTTTCAGTTTTGATATGTTTTGACTCTCGCTGTCCAGGTGGATTTTCATCTAACTGCGCGGTTTTGCGTTCAAATACCGTTAATGACGTCACCGTCATAGCAAAAATGACGACAACTAATTTCATGACGTCAGCCGACACAGAAACATGACGTCACCTGATCCACAGATCCACAGACAGATAACTTATTTTTATATATATAGAAGATATATATCTATCTATATATATAAAAATAAGTTGTCTGTGTATGGATCTGTGGATCAGGTGACGTCACCTGAAAAAACTGGATCAGGTGACGTCAAAACTGAAAAAACTAAAAAAAGGCAAAAACTACAAAAAAAAACTAAAAACTAATAAAAAAAATAAAAAAGCTAAAAAACTAAAAAAACTAAAAAAAAGGCAAAAACTACAAAAAAAACTAAAAACTAATAAAAAAGCTAAAAAACTAAAAAAACTAAAAAAAGGCAAAAACTACAAAAAAAACTAAAAACTAATAAAAAAAATAAAAAAGCTAAAAAACTAAAAAAACTAAAAAAAGGTAAAAAACTAAAAAAATTAAAAACTAAAAAAAACTAAAAAAAAGGAAAAAACTGAAAAATAAGCTAAAATAAAGGTAAAAACCAATAAAAAACTAAAAAAAAACTGAAAAAACTAAAAAAAGGCAAAAACTACAAAAAAAAATAAAAACGAATAAAAAAAAGTAAAAAAGCTAAAAAACTAAAAAAACTAAAAAAACTAAAAAAAGGTAAAAAACTAAAAAAAAATAAAAAATAAAAAAAAACTAAAAAAAAGGAAAAAACTGAAAAATAAGCTAAAATAAAGGTAAAAACCAATAAAAAACTAAAAAGAAAAAAAGGAAAAAACTAAAAAAAATTTTCATCTAAAAAACTAAAAAAAACTAAAAAAGGTAAAAACTAAAAGAACTAAAAAAGAAAAAAATAAATGACGACACTCAAAGAGAAAGCGACCAGGACAAAAGGAATGTTCGATTAGCAATCAACAAAGCACCGGGACACAGGGAGTATAAATGACGACCAGGACATAAGTAAAAAAAAACTAACAAAACTAAAAAGAAGGTAAAAACTACAAAAAAAACTAAAAAGAAAAAAAAAACTAAAAACTAATAAAAAAACTAAAAAATCTAAAAATCTAAATAAACTAAAAAAGAAAAAAAAAGGAAAAAAATAAAGGAGAAAAACAAAACTAAAAAACGAATGTACATACAGACCGGGACACCGGGATACAAATGACGACCGGGACACAGGGAATATAAATGACGACCAGGAGACAGGGACACAACTACAACGGGGACACCGGGGGAAACAGGGGGATATAAATGACGACCGGGACAAAAAAACTAAAAAGAAAAAAAAACTAAAAACTAATAAAAAAAACAAAAAAATCTAAAAATCTAAATAAACTAAAAAAGAAAAAAAAAGGAAAAAAAATAAAGGAGAAAAACAAAACTAAAAAACGAATGTATATACAGACCGGGACACCGGGATACAAATGACGACCGGGACACAGGGAATATAAATGACGACCGGGACACAGGGACACAACTACAACGGGGACACCGGGGGAAACAGGGGGATATAAATGACGACCGGGACACCGGGACAGGGAATGGTCGATTAGCAATCACCATCAACAAAGCTCAAGGGCAATCATTAGAATCATGAGGTATAGATCTGAATACAGATTGTTTTCCCATGGACCATTATATGTTGCATGTTCAAGAGTCGGTAAACCTGACAATCTATTTATATGCAAAGACAATGGGACAGCAAAGAATGTTGTATATTCGCAAGTTTTACGTAGTTAAAACCATATATATATATATATATATATATATATATATATATATATATATATATATATATATATATATATATATATATATATATATATATATATATATCTATCTATATTCACAGGTGGGACATAGGGATACAACTACAATGGCGCGTAACTATTATGGCGCGTAACGACTTACGCGCGCGGGGGGGCTTGGGTGGGGGCACGAAGCGCCCCCACCAACTAGGTGTTGGGGTGGCGCGAAGCGCCACCCCAACAGCTAGTATATATATATATATCTATATATATAAAAATAGGTTGTCTGTCTGTCTGTGGATCAGGTGACGTCATGTTTCTGTGTCGGCTGACGTCATGAAATTAGTTGTCGTCATTTTTGCTTTGACGGTGACTTCATTCAAGATATTTAAGACATATATTCACGTAGAAATCTATTAATGTTTAAGTTTACAATGACTGATGAACTTACCATGGACTCAAAGACTCAAAGAGTCTATGCCAAAAAACTTGCTGCTGATAGAGAAAGTCAGAAATGAAAGCGTGCCGAGGAATCAAAAGAACAGCAAGGAAACAGGCTTGAGGCCGATAGAGAAAGAAAGAACAGAAAGCGTGCCGAGGAATCAAAAGAACAGCAAGGAAACAGGCTTGAGGCTGATAGAGAAAGAAAGAACAGAAAGCGTGCCGAGACCAGTGGGTTGTTCCATATTCCCCATTATTATCAAAAACATTTAATGCACACATAAACGTTGAATACTGTAACTCCGTAAAGGCAATCAAATACATATGTAAATACGTCAACAAAGGCAGTGACATGGCAGTATTTGGCTTGCAGCCCGAAATCAAAGATTTCGTCGAAATCGTACAATATCAGGCTGGAAGATACATAAGCAGTAATGAAGCTGTTTGGCGAATTCTTTCATTTTCGATACATGAACGTAGCTGTTGTTCACTTAGCGGTACATTTACAGAATGGTCAACGTGTTTATTTCACGGAAACCAACGTGCAAAAAAGAGCCCTGAATCCACCGGATACAACATTAACAGCTTTTTTTTCGCTTTGCAAAAATGATTCTTTTGAAAAAAAAACTGCTGTATACTGAAGTGCCTTCGTATTACACGTGGAATACTAAAAATATAGTATTTGAACGTCGAAAACAGGGTAAGTCAGTCGACGGCCAACCTACCATCTTCAAAGATACCACGATAGGAAGACTCTACACCGTTCACCCCAATCAACATGAATGCTTCTTTCTACGCCTGCTTTTGGTGAATGTACCTGGTCCGACATCCTTCGAGTATTTGAGAACTGTAAACGGTACTATACATGACACTTACCGTAGTGCATGCCAAGCTCTGAATTTATCGGAGAATGACCAACACTGGGATAACTGCATCAATGACGCGTGCAAAACGTCAACCCCAAGTCAAATTCGTGCATTGTTTGGCATCATTTTAACAACTTGCTCTCCGTCAGCTCCTACAGAGTTATGGGAAAAATATAAGTCTAAAATGTCCGAAGATATACTCCATCGAAAACAGTTAGAGACGTCAGATATGACTTTTGATTTTACATCAGAAATTTATAACTACACATTAGTTATTATAGAAGATTTGTGCGTACGTATGGCAAACAAACCTCTTCAGGGTTTGGGAATGCCTTCACCTAACCGTATCGCTGCTGTTTCGGCATGTGTAGAATTGGATCGTGAACAAAGTTACAGTACAAGTGATCTATTGTCGTATGTACAAAATAACATTTCCAAGTTAACGTCGGAACAAAAAGACATTTATGATACGATAATGCATTGTGTCGATAACAACGTTGGAGAAATTTTCTTTTTGGATGCGCCAGGAGGTACTGGTAAAACGTTTGTGATAAAACTGATTCTGGCATCAATTCGATCAAAAAATGATATAGCGTTGGCAATTGCGTCGTCCGGAATAGCCGCAACATTGCTGCCAGGTGGAAGAACTGCTCATTCCGCTTTGAAATTGCCTCTAAATTTGCATTCTACAGAAACTCCCACGTGCAATATTTCCAAATCATCTGGGATGGGTAAAGTATTGCAGCAATGCAAACTTATTATTTGGGATGAGTGCACAATGGCACACAAAAAATCGCTCGAGGCTCTGGATCAATGCTTGAAAGATTTGAGAGGGAAGTCAAAACCCTTTGGCAGCACATTAATATTGCTTGCGGGAGATTTCAGGCAAACATTACCTATAATACCTAGATCAACTCCTGCAGACGAAATGAAAGCTTGCCTGAAAAATTCTAATTTATGGGCACACGCAAAAATATTAAAATTAACTACAAATATGCGTGTCCGATTGCAAAACGATGACTCTGGTCAAACATATTCAGATCAGTTGCTGGCAATTGGAAACGGAAAGCTCCCAGTAGACTCAATTTCAGGACGTATACAACTACCTGCTGATTTCTGTAATTTAGTGACGTCCAAAAATGAATTGATTGAAAAAGTATTTCCGAATATTCTAAAAATTATAAAAATAATAAATGGCTAAGTGAAAGAGCGATTCTCCCACCCAAAAATATAGACGTCCACGAAATCAACAATATTGTTTTGACCAAGATTCGAGACCAGGCAGTCCTTTACATGTCAGTCGACACAGTTTTGGAACCAAATGAAGCGGTTAATTATCCATCTGAATTTTTAAATTCCATAGATCTTTCAGGGTTTCCACCACACGTGCTACAACTAAAAATAGGCGTACCAATAATACTTCTAAGATATATCAACCCACCAAAGCTTTGCAATGGCACGCGACTTGCCGTAAAAAAAAACAATGGAAAACCTAATAGAGGCCACAATCTTGACAGGGCCTTTTGAGGGTGAGGCTGTTCTTATTCCTCGCCTCGCATTCCCAAGATTCAAACGGATCTGCCTTTTCAATTTAAAAGATTGCAATTCCCAATTCGATTAGCATTTGCAATCACCATTAACAAAGCTCAAGGTCAATCATTAGAAAAATGTGGTATAGATCTTAATACTGATTGTATTTCCCATGGACAATTGTACGTTGCATGTTCGAGGGTCGGTAAACCTGACAATCTATTTATATGCAGCGACAATTGGACAGCGAAGAATGTTGTATATTCGCAAGTTTTACGCAGTTAATTTGTATTGTATCTATCTATCTATATAAAAACGAGTTGTGTGTATGCATGTTTGTTTGTTTGTAAAAAGAGCGTTTGCATATGACGTCATTATTAGTACATACGGCTTTGTATATGCACAGACAATGGGAAAGCAAGGAATGTTGTATATTCGCAATTTTTACGTAGTTTGAAGCACATATATAAATCTGTCTATATTCACAGGTGGGACACAGGGACACAACTACAATGGCGCATAACTAATATGGCGCGTAACGACTTACGCGTGCGGGGGGGCTTGGGGGGGGGGGGCGAAGCGCCCCACCAACTAGGTGTTGGGGTGGCGCGAAGCGCCACCCCAACAGCTAGTAAATATATATATATATATATATATATATATATATATATATATATATATATATATATATATATATATATATATATATATATATATATATATATATATATATATATATATCTATATATATATTCACAGGTGGGACATAGGGACACAACTACAATGGCGCGTAACTAATATGGCGCGTAACGACTTACGCGCGCGGGGGGGCTTGGGGGTTGGGCGCGAAGCGCCCCCACCAACTAGGTGTTGGGGTGGCGCGAAGTGCCACCCCAACAGCTAGTCTATCTATATAAAAATAAGTTGTCTGTGGATGTGTCTGTCAGGTGACGTCATGTTTGTGTGTTGACTGACGTCATGAAGTTAGTTGTCGTCATTTTTGTTATGACGGTGACGTCATTAAAGATATATAAGACATGTGTTCACGTAGAAATCTATTAATGTTTAACTTTAAAATGACTGATGAACTTACAATGGCAACAGCCGAGGAAGATGTTCAAAGAGTCTATGCTAAAAAAAACTTTTATAAAACTCTATCAAGAGAAAGTCAGAAAAGAAAGCGTGCCGAGGAATCAAAAGAACAGCAAGGAAACAGGCTTGAGGCTGATAGAGAAAGAAAGAACAGAAAGCGTGCCGAGGAACTACCAGAGCAACGCGAAAGCAGACTTGCTGCTAAAAGAGAAAGTGAAAAAAGAAGGCGTGCCGAGGAACTACCAGAGCAACATGAAACCAGACTTGCTGCTAAAGAGAAAGTGAAAAAAGAAGGCGTGCCGAGGAATCACAAGAACAGCAAGAAATCAGGCTTGCTGCTGATAGAGAAAGTAAGAAAAGAAAGGGTGCCGAGGAATCAGAGCAACCTGAAAGTTATCACCTGGCATTCAGGTACAGCCCAGTCGATCATTATAGCTTGAGTAGATGTGTTCAAATCGGGACTATGTCTAAAATTTGTCCCCATTGCAAGGCCTTGAAATTCAATGGTGAAACAATGGAAATGTGTTGCGCCTCAGAAAAAGTTAAACTTCCTCTATTGGCTGCACCACCAGAGCCATTGAAGACTTTCCTTACTGGAACTACGTCAGAATCTAAGGGTTTTTTGAAACAAATCAGAAAATATAACTAATGTTTCCAAATGACGTCGTTTGGAGCCCAAATCGAAAATCCAGATCAATTTATGTCTACTTTCAAAGTAAAAGGCAAATTTATCATAGAGCATGGTCCCTTCTACCATTCTCAGGCGAGAATCATAAATTTTTACCATTGTACTTCATCAGTGATAGAAATTCTGAATTGAATGCACGTTGCGAAATTTCTCCCAACGTTGAAAGGACAATCGTTTCCCAATTGCAACATCTTTTCCACGAAAATAATAATTTAGTGCGTCTGTTCAAAACAGCCATCGATTTGATGCGTCATATCTGAGGTCTCTAACTGTTTTCGATGGAGTATATCTTCGGACATTTTTGACTTATATTTTTCCCATAACTCTGTAGGAGCTGATGGAGAGCAAGTTGTTAAAATTATGCCAAACAATGCACGAATTTGACTTGGGGTTGACGTTTCGCACGCGTCATTGATGCAGTTATCCCAGTGTTGGTCATTCTCCAATAAATTCAGAGCTTGGCATGCACTACGGTAAGTGTCATGTATAGTACCGTTTACAGTTCTCAAATACTCAAAGGATGTCGGACCGGGTACATTCACCAAAAGCAGGCGTAGAAAGAAGCATTCATGTTGATTGGGGTGAACGGTGTAGAGTCTTCCTAGCGTGGTATCTTTGAAGATGGTAGGTTGGCCGTCGACTGACTTACCCTGTTTTCGACGTTCAAATACTTTATTTTTAGTATTCCACGTGTAATACGAAGGCACTTCAGTATACAGCAGTTTTTTTGCAAAAGAATCATTTTTGCAAAGCGAAAAGAAACCGGTTAACTTTGTATCCGGTGGATTCAGGGCTCTTTGTTGCATGTTGGTTTCCGAGAAATAAACACGTTGACCATTCTGTAAATGTACCGCTAAGTGAACAACAGCTGGACTACGTTCATGTATCGGAAATGAAAGAATTCACCAAACAGCTTCATTACTGCTTATGTATCTTCCAGCCTGATATTGTACGATTTCGTCGATATCTTTGATTTCGGGCTGCAAGCCAAAAACTGCCATGTCAATGTCTTTGTTGACGTATTTACATATGTATTTGATTGCCTTTACGGAGTTACAGTATTCAACGTTTATGTGTGCATTAAATGTTTTTGATAATAATGGGGAATATGGAACAACCCACTGGTTATCTACTTCGATGGTGGTACCGTTACGCTTCTTTATTATTGCTGTTTTATCGCCATCTTCAGTAGATCTTCTTCTATATTGTGGGTAACCATCATAGTCAGTAATTGTGTTTGATACTAAAAGTCGAGGATATTGCTTTGTGCACCCTCCTTTGGCCATGCATGGTGAATTTTCGTTCAGTGCACCGCAAGGTCCATGTATCATATTTTTTACAATAATATCATGTAACCCCTTATCGACAATTTTATCAGGTATTTCAGCGGAAATCACATCATCAATTTCGTTCGAAGTAATTTTTTTATATAGCCAGATTAGTATATGTGCGTGTGGCAAACCTCGTTTTTGCCATTCCAATGAGTACATCCAGCATCGCATTGACCCAAACACTTCAAGTTTTACTATGTAGTTTATCAGTGATTTCAACTTTTGCCGGAAGACACGGGCCGTAATGTCATGTCTATGAACCGCCGATTGTCCTTGAAGTAAAAGCTGCAGTATCTCGTCCCAAGATTGATTACATGTAAATGTAATAAATAAATCTGGACGACCATAGAGACGAACATACGCAATAGCATCTTGAGCATATTCATGCATATGACGGGGACTGCCAGCATATGACGAAGGTAAAATTGTTAATCTTCCAACGTTTGTGGTATTACCGTCATTTATAACTGCATCTCGCAAATGAATGTATTGTTCAGAGCGGAGCTTGGTCTGATTCAGGCGGATATATAGCAAACGTTCTGATTCAATTTTATCATACATATCAACGACGAATTGATGAAACAATTCACGGCATTTTAAAATATAATTTTCTTCATCCTGCCGAATCATTAGTCTATAGGAATAATAATTCATTGCGCTGCATTTCTTATCCGTTTGTTTGTTAGTGGATGGATCTATCAATTTATTATTAAAGTGATAGCCGTCGGCTCCATCCCAAAAAATGATAGGATATTGTAGGGCATCGTAGCATCGATGAGTTTCAGCAATTCTTAACAACTGAGCGTTTCGCTTATGAAGAATAATATCTCGAGGTAAAAACTGATCACCGACCATAACGATTTCCACTTCGTCGATAGTTGGAGCATTGTATCTACGCAAATGTTGGCCAGGAGGCGTTTTGTCAGCGGAAATAACAATTTTATGCGTATCAGTAGGCATCAAATCGATGGCTGTTTTGAACAGACGCACTAAATTATTATTTTCGTGGAAAAGATGTTGCAATTGGGAAACGATTGTCCTTTCAGCGTTGGGAGAAATTTCACAACTTGCATTCAATTCAGAATTTCTATCACTGATGAAGTACAATTGTAAAAATTTATGATTCTCGCCTAAGAATGGTAGAAGGGACCCTGCTCTATGATAAATTTGCCCTTTTACTTTGAAAGTAGACATAAATTGATCTGGATTTTTGATTTGGGCTCCAAACGACGTCATTTGGAAACATGAGTTGTATTTTCTGATTTTTGACAAAAAACGCTTAGATTCTGACGTAGTTCCAGTAAGAAAGTCTTCAATGGCTCTGGTGGTGCAGCCAATAGAGGAAATTTAACTTTTCCTGAGGCGCAACACATTCCCATTGTTTCACCATTGAATTTCAAGGCCTTGCAATAGGGACAAATTTTAGACATTGTCCCGATTTGAACACATCTACTCAAGCTATAATCATCGACTGGGCTGTACCTGAATGCCAGGCGATAACTTTCAGGTTGCTCTGATTCCTCGGCACGCTTTCTTTTCTTACTTTCTCTATCAGCAGCAAGCCTGATTTCTTGCTGTTCTTGTGATTCCTCGGCACGCTTTCTTTTCTTACTTTCTCTATCAGCAGCAAGCCTGATTTCTTGCTGTTCTTGTGATTCCTCGGCACGCCTTCTTTTTTCACTTTCTCTTTTAGCAGCAAGTCTGCTTTCGCGTTGCTCTGGTAGTTCCTCAGCACGCTTTCTGTTCTTTCTTTCTCTATCAGCCTCAAGCCTGTTTCCTTGCTGTTCTTTTGATTCCTCGGCACGCTTTCTGTTCTTTCTTTCTCTATCAGCCTCAAGCCTGTTCCCTTGCTGTTCTTTTGATTCCTCGGAACGCTTTCTTTTCTGACTTTCTCTATCAGCAGCAAGTTTTTTGGCATAGACTCTTTGAGCATCTTCATCGGCTTTTGCCATTGTAAGTTCATCAGTCATTTTAAACTTAAACATTAATAGATTTCTACGTGAACATATATGTCTTAAATATCTTTAATGACGTCACCGTCATAGCAAAAATGACGACAACTAACTTCATGATTAAATATCTTTAATGACGTCACCGTCATAGTAAAACTTCATGACGTCAGTCGACACAGAAACATGACGTCACCTGACAGACAGACACACAGACAGACAACTTATTTTTATATATATAGATAGATATATATGTTTTTAACTACGTAAAACATGCGAATATACAACATTCTTCGCTGTCCCATTGTCTGTGCATATAAATAGATTGTCAGGTTTACTGACTCTTGAACATGCAACATATAATTGTCCATGGGAAAAACAATCCGTATTCAGATCTATACCTCATTATTCTAATGATGTGTCCCTGTGTCCCGGTCGTCATTTATATTCCCTGTGCCCCGGTCGTCATTTGTTTCCCGGTATCCCAGTTTTTAATTTCTCTTTGAGTGTCCCGG
>NC_088873.1:31093226-31108226 GCF_032884065.1 Artemia franciscana
TTTGTTTGTTTGTGGGTTTGCATTTGACGTCATTATAAGTATATAAGGCTTTATATATGACGTCATTATAAGATGACACAACAGACCGGGACACAAATGACGACCGGGACACAGGGAATATAAATGACGACCGGGACACTCAAAGAGAAATTACAGACCGGGACACCGGGACACAGATGACGACCGGGACACCGGGACAGAGGGAATATAAATAACGACTGGGACACTCAAAGAGAGATTACAGACTGGATACCGGGACACAAATGACGACCGGGACACAGGGAATATAAATGACGACCAGGACACAGGGACACAACTACAACAGGGACGCCGGGGGCACAGAGGGATATATAAATGACGACGGGGACACAGGGAATGTTCGATTAGCAATCACCATCAACAAAGCTCAAGGGCAATCGTTAGAAAAATGCGGTATAGATCTGAATACGGATTGCTTTCCAATGGACAATTATCATGTTGCATGTTCAAGAGTTGGTAAACCTGACAATCTATTTATATGGACAGACAATGAGACAGCAAAGAATGTTGTATATTTGCATGTTTTACGTAGTTAAAAATATATCTATCTATCTATATATATAAAAATAAGTTTTTCTGTGTGTTATGTCTGTTACACTATGTCAGTTACGCCAGATTATATATCTTCTATATATATAAAGAAAACATATTAAATGTAAAAACTAGGAATTGCATAAATATTTCGAAATATTTTGACAATAGATTAAAGTACTTCGAAAACCTTAAAACAGATACTTAAATATTGAGGTTTATTATAAATTGTTGAGCTTTAGCAAGCTTGGCAAGTGAAGATTTTTCCAACTGTCAATGTTAGAACGAACATTAACAAATTGAAAAACATTGAAAAGATAGAATGTTACCAAATCCTACAATGGCAGACGAAACAGCCGAGGAAGCTGCTCAAAGAGTCAATGCCAAAAGGCTTGCGGCTAAAAAACGCAAAACCGTGCAGTTAGATGAAGATCAACCTGGACAGCGAGAGTTAAAACGTATCAAAACTGAAGAGGTAAAAACTACAAAAAAAAACTAAAAAGAAAATACTAAAAAACTGAAAAAGCTAAAAAACTAAAAACTAAAAAAGAAAAACAACTAAAAAAAAACTAAAAAAGTTAAAACTACAAAAATAACTAAAAAGAAAAAAAACTAAAAACTAATAAAAAAAAAACTAAAAAAAACTAAAAACTGAAAAAGAAAAAAAACTAAAAAACGGAAAAAACTGAAAAATAAAGGAGAAAAAGAAAACTATAAACCGGGACACAGGGAATATAAATGACGACCGGGACACTCAAAGAGAAATTACAGACTGGGACACTGGGACACAAATTCGACCGCGAGATATAATATCTATTCTATATTTAAAAATAAGTTTTCTGTTGGTCTGTTGAGTGATGTCATGTCATCATGTCGTCATGAAGTTAGTTGTCATGTTTGTTGTGACGATGACGTCATTAAAGGTATTTAAGAAAATCGTTCAAAGACAAATTTTTAATTGTAAGAAGATCGTGGACGGAAAAATGTTTAACTGTAAAGTGACTGAAGAACCTACAATGACAACAGCCGAGGAAGCTCCTCAAAAGACAAATTTTAATTGTAAGAAGATCGTGGACGGAAAAATGTTTAATTGTAAAATGACTGAAGAACCTACAATGGCAACAGCCGAGGAAGCTGCTCAAAGAGTCTACGCCAAAAACTTGCGGCTGATAGAGAAAGTAAGAAAAGAAAGCGTGCCGAGGAAAGACAAGAACAGCAAGAAAACAGGCTTGCGGCTGATAGAGAAAGTAAGAACAGAAAGCGTGCCGAGGAATCACAATATATATGTGTATATATATATATATATATATATATATATATATATATATATATATATATATATATTATATATATATATATAATATATATATATATATATATATATATATATACTAGCTGTTGGGGTGACGCTTCGCGCCACCCCAACACCTAGTTGGTGGGGCGCTTCGCGCCCCCCAAGCCCCCCCGCGCGTGTAAGTCTTTACGCGCCATATTAGTAACGCGCCATTGTAGTTGTGTCCCTGTGTCCCACCTGTGAATAGAGATAGATATAAATATATGTTTTTAACTACGTAAAACATGCGAATATACAACATTCTTCGCTGTCCCATTGTCTGTGCATATAAATAGATTGTCAGGTTTTACTGACTCTTGAACATGCAACATATAATTGTCCATGGGAAAAACAATCCGTATTCAGATCTATACCTCATTATTCTAATGATGTGTCCCTGTGTCCCGGTCGTCATTTATATTCCCTGTGTCCCGGTCGTCATTTGTGTCCTGGTGTCCCAGTTTGTAATTTCTCTTTGAGTGTCCCGGTCGTCATTTATATTCCCTGTGTCCCGGTGTCCCGGTCGTCATTTGTGTCCCGGTGTCCCGGTCTGTAATTTCTATTCGAACAATCCCTGTGTCCCGGTCGTCATTTATACATCCCGCCTGTGCCCCCGGCGTCCCCGTTGTAGTTGTGTCCCTGTGTCCCGGTCGTCATTTATATTCCCTGTGTCTCGGTCGTGATTTGTGTCCGGGTGTCCCAGTCTGTAATTTCTCTTTGAGGTTCCCGGTCGTCACTTATATTCCCTCTGTCTCGGTCGTCATTTGTGTCCCGGTCTGTAATTTCTCTTTGAGTGTTTTTTCTTTTTAGTTTTTTTTAGTAATTTACCTTTTTTCTTTTTTCAGTTTTCTTTTTCTTCTTTATTTTTCAGCGTCATTATGAAGTACATATCGACGAGCCTTTGTTTTTTTAACTTAAATCTGGTAGGCATTGATGACCTTATCCAAGTCAAAATCCCAAACCCAATCATCATCGCTATCATTTTCAGTTTTGATATGTTTTGACTCTCGCTGTCCAGGTGGATTTTCATCTAACTGCGCGGTTTTGCGTTCAAATACCGTTAATGACGTCACCTTCATAGCAAAAATGACGACAACTAACTTCATGACGTCAGCCGACACAGAAACATGACGTCACCTGATCCACAGACAGACAGACAGACAACTTATTTTTATATATATAGAAGATACCATTCTCAGGCGAGAATAATAAATTTTTACCATTGTACTTCATCAGTGATAGAAATTCTGAATTGAATGCACGTTGCGAAATTTCTCCAACGTTGAAAGGACAATCGTTTCGCAATTGCAACATCCTTTTCCACGAAAATAATAATTTAGTGCGTCTCTTCAAAACAGCCATCGATTTGATGCCTACTGATACGCATAAAATTGTTATTTCCGCTGACAAAACGCCTCCTGGCCAACATATGCGTAGATACAATGCTCCAACTATCGACGAAGTGGAAATCGTTATGGTCGGTGATCAGTTTTTACCTCGAGATATTATTCTTCTTAAGCGAAACGCTCAGTTGGTAAAAATTGCTGAAACTCATCGATGCTACGATGCCCTACAATATCCTATCATTTTTGGGATGGAGCCGACGGCTATCCCTTTAATATTAAATTGATGAATCCAGCCACTAACAAAGAAATGAATAAGAAATCCAGTGCAATGCAGTATTATTCCTATAGACTAATGATTCGGCAGGATGAAGAAAATTATATTTTAAAATGCCGTGAATTGTTTCATCAATTCGTCGTTGATATGTATGCTAAAATTGAATCAGAACGTTTGCTATATATCCGCCTGAATCAGACCAAGCTCCGCTCTGAACAATACATTCATTTGCGAGATGCAGTTATAAATGACGGTAATACCACAAACGTTGGAAGATTAACAATTTTACCTTCGTCATATGCTGGCAGTCCCCGTCATATGCATGAATATGCTCAAGATGCTATTGCGTATGTTCGTCTCTATGGTCGTCCAGATTTATTTATTACATTTACATGTAATCATCGATCATCGATGTAACTCATCGATGCAACGATGCCCTACAATATCCTATTATTTTTTGGGATGGAGCCGACGGCTATCACTTTAATATTAAATTGATGAATCCAGCCACTAACGCAGAAATGAATAAGAAATGCAGTGCAATGCATTATTATTCCTATAGACTAATGATTCGGCAGGATGAAGAAAATTATATTTTAAAATGCCGTGAATTGTTTCACCAATTTGTCGTTGATATTTATGCTAAAATTGAATCAGAACGTTTGCTATATATCCGCCTGAATCTGACCAAGCTCCGCTCTGAACAATACATTCATTTGCGAAATGCAGTTAAAAATGATGGTAATACCACAAACTTTGGAAGATTAACAATTTTACCTTCGTCATATGCTGGCAGTCCCCGTCATATGCATGAATATGCTCAAGATGCTATTGCGTATGTTCGTCTCTATGGTCGTCCAGATTTATTTATTACATTTACATGTAATCAATCTTGGACGAGATACTGCAGCTTTTACTTCAAGGACAATCGGCGGTTCATAGGCATGACATTACGGCCCGTGTCTTCCGGCAAAAGTTGAAATCACTGATAAACTACATAGTAAAACATGAAGTGTTTGGGTCAATGCGATGCTGGATGTACTCAGTGGAATGGCAAAAACGAGGTTTGCCACACGCACATATACTAATCTGGCTACATAAAAAAATTACTTCGAACGAAATTGATGATGTGATTTCCGCTGAAATACCTGATAAAATTGTCGATAAGGGGTTACATGATATTATTGTAAAAAATATGATACATGGACCTTGCGGTGCACTGAACGAAAATTCACCATGCATGGCCAAAGGAAGGTGCACAAAGCAATATCCTCGACTTTTAGTATCAAACACAATTACTGGCAATGATGGTTACCCACAATATAGAAGAAGATCTACTGAAGATGGCGGTAAAACAGCAATAATAAAGAAGCGTAACGGTACCACCATCGAAGTAGATAACCAGTGGGTTGTTCCATATTCCCCATTGTTATCAAAAACATTTAATGCACACATAAACGTTGAATAATGTAACTCCGTAAAGGCAATCAAATACATATGTAAATACGTCAACAAAGGCAGTGACATGGCAGTTTTTGGCTTGCAGCCCCAAATCAAAGATATCGACGAAATCGTACAATATCAGGCTGGAAGATACATAAGCAGTAATGAAGCTGTTTGGCGAATTCTTTCATTTCCAATACATGAACGTAGTCCAGCTGTTGTTCACTTAGCGGTACATTTACAGAATGGTCAACGTGTTTATTTCACGGAAACCAACGTGCAACAAAGAGCCCTGAATCCACCGGATACAACATTAACAGCTTTTTTTCGCTTTGCAAAAATGATTCTTTTGCAAAAAAAAACTGATGTATACTGAAGTGCCTTCGTATTACACGTGGAATACTAAAAATAAAGTATTTGAACGTCGAAAACAGGGTAAATCAGTCGACGGCCAACCTACCATCTTCAAAGATACCACGATAGGAAGACTCTACACCGTTCACCCCAATCAACATGAATGCTTCTTTCTACGCCTGCTTTTGGTGAATGTACCCGGTCCGACATCCTTTGAGTATTTGAGAACTGTAAACGGTACTATACATGACACTTACCGTAGTGCATGCCAAGTTCTGAATTTATTGGAGAATGACCAAACTGGGATAACTGCATCAATGACGCGTGCGAAACGTCAACCCCAAGTCAAATTCGTGCATTGTTTGGCATCATTTTAACAACTTGCTCTCCATCAGCTCCTACAGAGTTATGGGGAAAATATAAGTCAAAAATGTCCGAAGATATACTCCATCGAAAACAGTTAGAGACGTCAGATATGACTTTTGATTTTACATCAGAAATTTATAACTACACTTTAGTTATTATAGAAGATTTGTGCGTACGTATGGTAAACAAACCTCTTCAGGATTTGGGAATACCTTCACCTAACCGTATCGCTGCTGTTTCGACATGTGTAGAATTGGATCGTGAACAAAGTTACAGTACGAGTGATCTATTGTCGTATGTACAAAATAACATTTCCAAGCTAACGTCGGAACAAAAAGACATTTATGATACGATAATGCATTGTGTCGATAACAACGTTGGAGAAATTTTCTTTTTGGATGCGCCAGGAGGTACCGGTAAAACGTTTGTGATAAAACTGATTCTGGCATCAATTCGATCAAAAAATGATATAGTGTTGGCAATTGCGTCGTCCGGAATAGCCGCAACGTTGCTGCCTAGTGGAAGAACTGCTCATTCCGCTTTGAAATTGCCTCTGAATTTGCATTCTACAGAAACTCCCACGTGCAATATTTCCAAATCATCTGGGATGGGTAAAGTATTGCAGCAATGCAAACTTATTATTTGGGATGAGTGCACAATAGCACACAAAAAATCGCTCGAGGCTCTGGATCAATGCTTGAAAGATTTGAGAGGGAAGTCGAAACCCTTTGGTAGCACATTAATATTGCTTGCGGGAGATTTCAGGCAAACATTATCTATAATACCTAGATCAACTCCTGCAGACGAAATGAATGCTTGCCTGAAAAATTCTAATTTATGGGCACACGTAAAAATATTAAAATTAACTACAAATATGCGTGTCCGATTGCAAAACGATGACTCTGGTCAAACATTTTCAGATCAATTGCTGACAATTGGAAACGGAAAGCTACCAGTAGACTCAATTTCAGGACGTATACAACTACCTGCTGATTTCTGTAATTTAGTGACGTCCAAAAATGAATTGATTGAAAAAGTATCTATCGTAGCTATCGTAGTATATATAGTAGCTATCTATCTATATAAAAACGAGTTGTGTGTATGCATGTTTGTTTGTTTGTAAAAAGAGCGTTTGCACATGATGTCATTATTAGTACATACGGCTTTGTATATGCAGAGACAATGGGAAAGCCAAGAATGTTGTTTATTCGCAATTCTTACGTAGTTTGAAACACATATATAAATCTATCTAAATTCACAGGTGGGACACAGGGACACAACTACAATGGCGCGTAACGACTTACGCACGCGGGGGGGCTTGGGGGGGGGGGGCGCGAAGCGCCCCACCAACTAGGTGTTGGGGTGGCTCTAGTATATATATATATATATATATATATATATATATATATATATTTATATATATATATATATATATATATATATATATATATATATATATATATATATATATATATCTATATATATAAAAATAAGTTGTTGTCTGTGTGTCTGTCTGTGGATCAGGTGACGTCATGTTTCTGTGTTGACTGACGTCATGAAATTAGTTGTCGTCATTTTTGCTTTGACGGTGACGTCATTCAATATATTTAAGACATATGTTCACGTAGAAGTCTATTAATATTTAAGTTTACAATGACTGATGAACTTACCATGGCAAAAGCCGATGAAGATGCTCAAAGAGTCTATGCCAAAAAACTTGCTGCTGATAGAGAACAGCAAGGAAACAGGCTTGAGGCTGATAGAGAAAGAAAGAACAGAAAGCGTGCCAAGGAATCAAAAGAACAGCAAGGAAACAGGCTTGAGGCTGATAGAGAAAGAAAGAACAGAAAGCGTGCCGAGGAATCAAAAGAACAGCAAGGAAACAGGCTTGAGGCTGATAGAGAAAAAAAGAACAGAAAGCGTGCCGAGGAACTACCAGAGCAACGCGGAAGCAGACTTGCTGCTAAAAGAGAAAGTGAAAAAAGAAGGCGTGCCGAGGAATTACAAGAACAGCAAGAAATCAGGCTTGCTGCTGATAGAGAAAGTAAGAAAAGAAAGCGTGCCGAGGAATCACAAGAACAGCAAGAAATTGCGAATATACAACATTCTTGGCTTTCCCATTGTCTGTGCATATACAAAGCCGTATGTACTAATAATGACGTCATATGCAAACGCTCTTTTTACAAACAAACAAACATGCATACACACAACTCGTTTTTATATAGATAGATAGCTAGATAGACACAATACAAATTAACTGCGTAAAACTTGCGAATATACAACATTCAGTAGTTTAACTCCTGCAGACGAAATGAATGCTTGCCTAAAAAATTCTAATTTATGGGCACACGTAAAAATATTAAAATTAACTACAAATATGCGTGTCCGATTGCAAAACGATGACTCTGGTCAAACAGTTGACTCAATTTCAGGACGTATACAACTACCTGCTGATTTCTGTAATTTAGTGACGTCCAAAAATGAATTGATTGAAAAAGTATTTCCGAATATTCTAAAAAATTATAAAAATAATAAATGGCTAAGTGAAAGAGCGATTCTCGCACCCAAAAATATAGACGTCCACGAAATCAACAATATTGTTTTGACCAAGATTTGAGACCAGGCAGTCCTTTACAAGTCAGTCGACACAGTTTTGGAACCAAATGAAGCGGTTAATTATCCATCTGAATTTTTAAATTCCATAGATCCTTCAGGGTTTCCACCACACGTGCTACAACTAAAAATAGGCGTACCAATAATGCTTTTAAGAAATATCAACCCACCAAAGCTTTGCAATGGCACGCGACTTGCCGTAAAAAAAAACAATGGAAAACCTAATAGAGGCCACAATCTTGACAGGGCCTTATGAGGGTGAGGCTGTTCTTATTCCTCGCATTCCCATGATTCCAACGGATCTGCTTTTTCAATTTAAAAGATTGCAATTCCCAATTCGATTAGTATTTGCAATCACCATTAACAAAGCTCAAGGTCAATCATTAGAAAAATGTGGTATAGATCTTAATACTGATTGTTTTTCCCATGGACAATTGTACGTTGCATGTTCGAGGGTCGGTAAAACTGACAATGTATTTATATGCAGCGACAATTGGACAGCGAAGAATGTTGTATATTCGCTAGTTTTACGCAGTTAATTTGTATTGTATCTATCTATCTATCTATCTATATAAAAACGAGTTGTTTGGATGCATGTTTGTTTGTTTGTAAAAAGAGCGTTTGCATATGACGTCATTATTAGTACATACGGCTTTGTATATGCACAGACAATGGGAAAGCCAAGAATGTTGTTTATTCGCAATTTTTACGTAGTTTGAAACACATATATAAATCTATCTATATTCACAGGTGGGACACAGGGACACAACTACAATGGCGCATAACTAATATGGCGCGTAACGACTTACGTGCGCGGGGGGGGCTTGGGGGGTCGCGAAGCGCTCCACCAACTAGGTGTTTGGGTGGCGCGAAGCGCCACCCCATCAGCTAGTATATATATATATATATATATAATATATATATATATATATATATATATATATATATATATATATATATATATATCTATTCACAGGTGGGACACAGGGACACAACTACAATGGCGCGTAACTAATATGGCGCATAACGACTTACGCGCGCAGGGGGGCTTGGGAGGGCGCGAAGCGTCCCACCAACTAGGTGTTGGGGTAGCGCGAAGCGCAATCCCAACAGCTAGTAGGGAATATAAATGACGATCGGGACACTCAAAGAGAAAGCGACCGGGACACAAGGAATGTCCGATTAGCAAACACCATCAACAAAGCACCGGGACACAAATGACGACCGGGACACAGGGAATATAAATGACGACCAGGACATAAGTAAAAAAAAACTAAAAAAATGAAAAAAAAGCTAAAAACTACAAAAAAAAACTAAAACGAAAAAAAAACTAGAAACTAATAAAAAAACTAAAAAAACTAAAAAAGAAAAAAAAGAAAAAAACTGAAAAATAAAGGAGAAAAACAAAACTAAAAAAAATAAAAATAAAAAAACTAAAAAGGTAAAAACTACAAAAAAAACTAAAAAGAAAAAAAACTAAAAAAACTTTTTATTTCATCATATACCAATTCAAAAACGAATGTATATACAGACCGGGTCACCAGGACACAAATGACGACCGGGACACAGGGAATATAAATGGCGACCGGGACACAGGGACACGACTACAACGGGGACGCCGGAGGGAACAGGGGGATATATAAATGACGACGGGGACACAGGGAATATTCGACTAGCAATCACCATCAACAAAGCTCAAAGGCAATCATTAGAATCATGAGGTATAACTAAAAAAAAACTAAAAAAAAAGTAAAAAACTAAAAAAAAGGACCAATTCAAAAACGAATGTATATACAGACTGGGACACCGGGACACAAATGACGACCGGGACACCGGGACACAAGGAATATAAATGACGACCGGGGCACTCAAAGAGAAATTACAGACTGGGACACCGGGACACAAATGACGACCGGGACACAGGGAATATAAATGACGACTGGGACACAGGGACACAACTACAACGGGGACGCCGGGGGGCACAGGGGAATATTTAAAAGACGACGGCGACACAGGGAATGGTCGATTAGCAATCACCATCAACAAAGCTCAAGGGTAATCATTAGAATCATGAGGTATAGATCTGAATACGGATTGTTTTCCCATGGACAATTATATGTTGCATGTTCAAGAGTCGGTAAACCTGACAATCTATTTATATGCACAGACATTCGTTTTTTAGTTTTGTTTTTCTCCTTTATTTTTTTCCTTTTTTTTTCTTTTTTAGCTTATTTAGATTTTTAGATTTTTTAGTTTTTTTATTAGTTTTTAGTTTTTTTTTCTTTTTAGTTTTTTTGTCCCGGTCGTCATTTATATCCCCCTGTTTCCCCCGGTGTCCCCGTTGTAGTTGTGTCCCTGTGTCCCGGTCGTCATTTATATTCCCTGTGTCCCGGTCGTCATTTGTATCCCGGTGTACCGGTCTGTATATACATTCGTTTTTTAGTTTTGTTTTTCTCCTTTATTTTTTTCCTTTTTTTTTCTTTTTTAGTTTATTTAGATTTTTAGATTTTTTAGTATTCCTTTTGTCCTGGTCGCTTTCTCTTTGAGTGTCGTCATTTATTTTTTTCTTTTTTAGTTCTTTTAGTTTTTACCTTTTTTAGTTTTTTTTAGTTTTTTAGATGAAAATTTTTTTTAGTTTTTTCCTTTTTTTCTTTTTAGTTTTTATTGGTTTTTACCTTTATGTTAGCTTATTTTTCAGTTTTTTCCTTTTTTTTTAGTTTTTTTTTATTTTTTATTTTTTTTATTTTTTTACCTTTTTTTAGTTTTTTTAGTTTTTTTAGTTTTTTTAGTTTTTTAGCTTTTTTACTTTTTTTATTAGTTTTTAGTTTTTTTGTAGTTTTTGCCTTTTTTTAGTTTTTTCAGTTTTTTTTTTTAGTTTTTTATTGGTTTTTACCTTTATTTTAGCTTATTTTTCAGTTTTTTCCTTTTTTTTATTTTTTTTTAGTTTTTAGTTTTTTTAGTTTTTTACCTTTTTTTAGTTTTTTTAGTTTTTTAGCTTTTTTATTTTTTTTATTAGTTTTTAGTTTTTTTTGTAGTTTTTGCCTTTTTCTTAGTTTTTTTTTAGTTTTTTAGCTTTTTTATTAGTTTTTAGTTTTTTTTGTAGTTTTTGCCTTTTTTTAGTTTGACAACTTATTTTTATATATATAGATAGTTTTTTTTTTACTTATGTCCTGGTCGTCATTTATACTCCCTGTGTCCCGGTGCTTTGTTGATTGCTAATCGAACATTCCTTTTGTCCTGGTCGCTTTCTCTTTGAGTGTCGTCATTTATTAGTTTTTTCCTTTTTTTTTAGTTTTTTATTGGTTTTTACCTTTATTCTAGCTTATTTTTCAGTTTTTTCCTTTTTTTTAGTTTTTTTTTATTTTTTATTTTTTTTAGTTTTTTACATTTTTTTAGTTTTTTTAGTTTTTTTAGTTTTTTAGCTTTTTTACTTTTCTTATTAGTTTTTAGTTTTTTTTTGTAGTTTTTGCCTTTTTTTAGTTTTTTCAGTTTTTTTTTAGTTTTTTATTGGTTTTTACCTTTATAGTTTTTTTAGTTTTTTAGCTTTTTTATTTTTTTTATTAGTTTTTAGTTTTTTTTGTAGTTTTTGCCTTTTTTTAGTTTTTTCAGTTTTGACGTCACCTAATCCAGTTTTTTCAGGTGACGTCACCTGACACATCCATCCACACATCCACAGACAGACAGACAACTTATTTTTATATATATAGATATATATATATATATATATATATATATATATATATATATATATATATATATTTATATCTTTCTATATTTACAGATGTTACACAGGGACACAACTACAATGGCGCGTAACTAATATGGCGCGTAACGACTTACGCTCGCGGGGGGGGGCGCGAAGTGCCCCCACCAACTAGGTGTTGGGGTGGCGCGAAGCGCCACCCCAACAGCTAGTTTAATTAATAAAAATATAATATCAATTAATAGAGGTTTCGTAGGGAGTGTTCAATATTTCCTTAAACACAACATTATACGTCCGTCGTTTATTTTCAGCTGGTAGCACAACTTTCAAGCTATATTGTCGTTTGATACGGGAAAATGCTACGTACCACATACCGTGATGAAGGAGAGATATTACGGAGGTCAATGCCAACAATTTCGATGCTGGTAGAGTTGGAAATTGATGTCGTGGCATTGTACGTCCAAATTGACCTTTACTGAAGTCGAAGGTTACTCTAAGAATGTGAAATTCTTTTCCAGTTTTTTTCCCACTAATTATTTTTGCTTTAGTTACGTTATTGCATAGTTCAAAGACAAGGTAATATACAAGCATATCTTTTGAAAAGTTGCTTCTCTGGGGTATGGTGTCATATGCGGTATTCTACCTGATTCCGTTTAGTTCGCTCTTTACTCTTCTTTCCAACTAACTCGCTACCACAACATTTCTCACCAGGTAGTTTTTTCAAAGCAGAATCTATGATCCTGCTTTGAAAAAGGTTTTTCGTGTACAAGTTTCGTGTTCGTTTTCGTGTTGAGGATTTTCATGTACAAGTACTTTTTCTCCTTACATTAGCTATGAACTGAGAAATGTGGTGACAAACAATTAAGTTCTAAGGCAATTTCACAGAAGGAGGTGAAATTTCTCAGAAACTTGAAGTTTCAAATAGAATTAACCTTAAGCCACTTAGATAGTAGAAATTACCTCACATAGACACCCATTGTCAATAAATAAAAATAAAAATCTAGTTAATTCCAGTATTAGTTTAGTTAATTCCAATAAGTTGTTGTCTGTGTGTCTGTCTGTGGATCAGGTGACGTCATGTTTCTGTGTTGACTGACGTCATGAAATTAGTTGTCGTCATTTTTGCTTTGACGGTGACGTCATTCAAGATATTTAAGACATATGTTCACGTAGAAATCTATTAATGTTTAAGTTTACAATGACTGATGAACTTACCATGGCAAAAGCCGATGAAGATGCTCAAAGAGTCTATGCCAAAAAACTTGCTGCTGATAGAGAAAAGAAAGCGTGCCGAGGAATCAAAAGAACAGCAAGGAAACAGGCTTGAGGCTGATAGAGAAAGAAAGAACAGAAAGCGTGCCAAGGAATCAAAAGAACAGCAAGGAAACAGGCTTGAGGCTGATAGAGAAAGAAAGAACAGAAAGCGTGCCGAGGAATCAAAAGAACAGCAAGGAAACAGGCTTGAGGCTGATAGAGAAAAAAAGAACAGAAAGCGTGCCGAGGAACTACCAGAGCAACGCGGAAGCAGACTTGCTGCTAAAAGAGAAAGTGAAAAAAGAAGGCGTGCCGAGGAATTACAAGAACAGCAAGAAATCAGGCTTGCTGCTGATAGAGAAAGTAAGAAAAGAAAGCGTGCCGAGGAATCACAAGAACAGCAAGAAATTGCGAATATACAACATTCTTGGCTTTCCCATTGTCTGTGCATATACAAAGCCGTATGTACTAATAATGACGTCATATGCAAACGCTCTTTTTACAAACAAACAAACATGCATACACACAACTCGTTTTTATATAGATAGATAGCTAGATAGATACAATACAAATTAACTGCGTAAAACTTGCGAATATACAACATTCAGTAGTTTAACTCCTGCAGACGAAATGAATGCTTGCCTAAAAAATTCTAATTTATGGGCACACGTAAAAATATTAAAATTAACTACAAATATGCGTGTCCGATTGCAAAACGATGACTCTGGTCAAACAGTTGACTCAATTTCAGGACGTATACAACTACCTGCTGATTTCTGTAATTTAGTGACGTCCAAAAATGAATTGATTGAAAAAGTATTTCCGAATATTCTAAAAAATTATAAAAATAATAAATGGCTAAGTGAAAGAGCGATTCTCGCACCCAAAAATATAGACGTCCACGAAATCAACAATATTGTTTTGACCAAGATTTGAGACCAGGCAGTCCTTTACAAGTCAGTCGACACAGTTTTGGAACCAAATGAAGCGGTTAATTATCCATCTGAATTTTTAAATTCCATAGATCCTTCAGGGTTTCCACCACACGTGCTACAACTAAAAATAGGCGTACCAATAATGCTTTTAAGAAATATCAACCCACCAAAGCTTTGCAATGGCACGCGACTTGCCGTAAAAAAAAACAATGGAAAACCTAATAGAGGCCACAATCTTGACAGGGCCTTATGAGGGTAAGGCTGTTCTTATTCCTCGCATTCCCATGATTCCAACGGATCTGCTTTTTCAATTTAAAAGATTGCAATTCCCAATTCGATTAGTATTTGCAATCACCATTAACAAAGCTCAAGGTCAATCATTAGAAAAATGTGGTATAGATCTTAATACTGATTGTTTTTCCCATGGACAATTGTACGTTGCATGTTCGAGGGTCGGTAAACCTGACAATGTATTTATATGCAGCGACAATTGGACAGCGAAGAATGTTGTATATTCGCAAGTTTTACGCAGTTAATTTGTATTGTATCTATCTATCTATCTATCTATATAAAAACGAGTTGTTTGGATGCATGTTTGTTTGTTTGTAAAAAGAGCGTTTGCATATGACGTCATTATTAGTACATACGGCTTTGTATATGCACAGACAATGGGAAAGCCAAGAATGTTGTTTATTCGCAATTTTTACGTAGTTTGAAACACATATATAAATCTATCTATATTCACAGGTGGGACACAGGGACACAACTACAATGGCGCATAACTAATATGGCGCGTAACGACTTACGTG
>NC_088873.1:31113226-31170726 GCF_032884065.1 Artemia franciscana
TGTTTTAAAGAAATGTTTGATGTTAGATGCTCGAAAGAAGCTTGAATCAAGGAATGTATCCTGAGAAACATTCTTTGATTTTGAAAATTGATTGATTATTAGGAGGTATTTATTAGGATTGGACATGGTGTACAGGTAATGAGGTTGACATAAAAAAATTTGAAATGACTTGTACATAAGTTTTGACAGGCTAATAGAAAAGGCTTTGCAAAGATTATGGAGCATATGTAAAGTTTCTGCATTCTGTGAATTCACGTAAAATACTTCTCAAGCTAAAAAAAAAAAAACACCTGTATTATTCGATAATGGTTTTCCCCAGAATTTCTGTCGTAAATTTCTTTATTCTTGATTTCAGTGTCCTTGAAGGAAATGGCTGTTTCCATAGCTTTTGAGTAAGCATATAGCCTTAATAATTTTATACATATAGAGGATAGTGCAAACATGTTTGCATTTATTTAATAAGAAACCATATTTATTGAATTTAAATGAAAACCAATGGGAAAATAAATCTTTGTATAGAGTCAAGAACACCTTTGCCCCTTAATGTAGCGCTGCAACCAAACACTTAATCTTAGAAAAATGCTGGCGCGAATAAATATGGGATACCAACAAGCAATCAAAAGCTCGATTTAGTACCGCAATAAACTTACCCCGATGAGACTGGCAAAATTAACTTCGATGATGTTACGAGACATCTTTTCAGTCCCTGCATAGATAGAACTACCGGCTTCAGCATAGAAGACATTTAATATGGAATTCCCGTATTTGCTTACTAGTGTTTTTGCACATGCTATTAGAGACAAATGAACTTAATTGTAATGATTCTTCTTATATTCTAATAAAAAGATAAGACGGCTTTATCTTAGATGATTTAGCTAATGGATTTTACTGGGATTAATCTCAAGCCCTTTAGATTATATGTTATAAATGTCTTTAAAAATTTATATTATATTTTGGCACTGATGTGCTTTCCTATTTGGATTAAATAAAAACATTCTCAAAACAAATTTTCATCCTGAGAAAAACCACAAAGATTATACGTAATTGTCTTGGAGTAATGTAGTTGCCGTCAAGTATTTTTTTTTCTTTTTTTTATCTGTTCAGCAGTCAAAAATTAAGAAATTCTGAGTAACTTTGAAAAATTTAGAAAATCTGAAATTCTGAATACCTTCAAAAAATTTGCCAAGGTAAGCTTTTTTCAAAAATGTTGAAGAACTGTGCCAACTCACAAACATATTTGTGGGGGGGGGGTTCATTTTTGAAATATAGGGGGGCTATTTTTCAATGAAAATACCAGAGCAGGGTAATTTTCAATGATACTACCAAAGATGTATTTTGAAAATCTAGAAGAATGTAAATATCCCCTGCTCCCCCCTCCCGAGTTGACATCTGTACTACTACACTATAAAATAAAGCAACAAAAGAAGTTTGAACCGAAGGCTAACTTCCAAGCATTAGAACTGTCAGAATAGACATATATCAAATTGGTTGCTTATTTCAGATAGTTACTATATCATCTTTGTTGCCTTTCAGTAACAATAAACTCATAAATGAGTGCGCTTAAATTAAGTGTTACTTATTCAAGGTCAGAAGCTGACAAATAAGATCTATAAGACAAATTTTTCTAAGCACTTTTATTAGAATAACCAGATCATTATCAATTAGGGTGCCATATATAACGAAGACCAGATTTTTAAGCCAGAACCAACGAAGAAAAGTAAAGATTAGCTGATCGCATAATTGGGAACCAGCTTCACACAATTCTAAAACTGAGGAAAGAACGGGAATTCAAAAGTCTTCAATCTAAGTGATAGCTTCTTTAAATATGTTTACTGCTTATCAATCAAGTTAGCTCCCCTTTCTTTTCTGGGAGCCCCTTTTTCTCCTACTCCATTTTTAAGGCAAGAGCAGCTAGATACTTATCCTCAAATACAAGGATTTCGAAGGGGAGTTCTTTTCGAACTCAAACACGATTAAAACACTTATCTGAATTTTTCACTGTTTCAAATATCATAATCATTATTTTATTTTCAATTTTTCTACTTAGCCACAAGAGAAAAAAAAATTATCAGGACTAGAGATCATCATTTTCAAAACTCACATTACTATAACCCCTCCCCCATTTTCTGACTTTTCTCACATAACTTGTAAAGCCTGATTATCCATACTTTTAAGATCAGTTATTCAAGACAACTTCTTTTCCTACTGAAGACCAATCACTTGTGCTGAAGTTTCTTCCTTTGAGATTGAAAACAATACTTTTTCATTATCAACTAATTAATTTACGAAATTTAGACGAGTAAGTGGCCGGTCACATGGGGCTTAGTCGCAGTCGTAATTGCGACTACGACTACGACTTGAAAAAACTTCCCATTCACAAGGGTCTCTGAGTATCAATCCCAGGCATACGCCTGAGACTGATACTTAACAAAATTGTTAAATTTGGGTCAACTCACCAGCAACTAAGACTAGTTTTTAACCAATTACATTGAAGATTAGTGGCAAGAAATTTGACAAGAATCTATCAACAAGTGAAATGGCATCATTTTTAAATAATTCTGAAAGCGGGTTATGCCAGCTTTGCTTTTACTGAGACTACCTATCTTGGCTTTACTAAGTAAGCATCCCAATTTGTACCTGAAAATACAGCTAATACAGGCCCGGATGCTAATTTTGAGCATCCAACTCACCAATCACCTCTCAGCCATTTTTTTTTCATCGGAGCATTCTTGTAATTTTTCTTTGTCTTATCATACAGAAACCTTCTATTCTCAACATGCACAATAAGTTCTTAAAGAATATCAAACTATTATGCTATTCCATACCATTAGCTCACCCTACATTCCTGTCAAATTTCTTACGACTAATCTTAAATGAAATCTGTTGAAACCTACGCTTAGTTGCTGGTAAGTTGACCCAAATACGCCTAGGACTGAGACTCTAAGACCCGAGTGAATAGAAACTTTTTGCCAAGTTGTAGTCGTAGTCGTGACTACGACTACGACTAAGCCCCGTGTCAATGAATACTAAAAGAAACAGACTTCAGGTTTATCATCATTTACTTGAAATCAATCAGAAGGCTTAATAGGTTTTGACGGCACGTCAAGGGTGGGTGTTTTGGTCCAAATAAATAGAATGTTAATTTTTTCACGGCCATTTTCGGTAATTTGGGTTGTAAGTCACATCGCTAGAAACCCTAAAAGTCCATCAGTTGCATCAGAGTCAAGAAATGATCAAACAAAATTAGAGGGATTCATAGCCCCCTCATCCAACTTTTCTTGTCATTGTTCGAGGTTTAAAAATTTAACTTCAAGATTGCAATCTCTTTTGCTTTATATTTCTTGTCATGGTTGTCCCTAAGAGGGCAACCATGGCCTAAACAGGCTATTAGTTATAAAAATTAGCGAAGAATGGTTATTATGGGCTCCGTGTAGTAAAGAAAAACCAGTGGCCGATAATAATTGAAAATTTGATAACTCGTTTAAAAAAAAACTAAAAAGGAAGGAAAAGTAATCCATTGTAAAATTCTTATTGCAAAAACAAGGTTGTGGCAAATTTTAAAAATTTGCCTGAAACGCGACAGAAATGGTATTAGATCGAAGTGAAAATTCTACCATTGGAATTGTTATAACCAAAATTCTCATTTAGAAGGATTACAGTCCCCTATTTTCAATAACAAACAAAGTCACTTTTTCACACGGGATGCAGTGACGTGTCTCCCACTCTCTCTCTCTCTCTCTCTCTCTCTCTCTCTCTCTCTCTCTCTCTCTCTCTCTCTCTCTCTCTCTCTCTCTCTCTCTCTCTCTCTCTCTCTCTCTCTCTCTCCTCTCTCTCTCTCTCTCTCTCTCTCTCTCTCTCTCTCTCTCTCTCTCTCTCTCTCCCTCCCTTCTCCCTCTCTCTGTTCTAGCCGCCTTAGTGGGGCGCTGAGACATCAGACAGAGGTGGCTGAGGACTCATCTGAAAGAGAATCGCTATATCTAGTGCCTTTTTTAATTAAAAAAAAATATTAAAATATAACACATTTTTTTTGGAAAATCGCATATTCATATACAATATGATATGATGCATCTTTTCGCATCTTTTCTGAAATAAGTAGACTGCGTATCTTCTTGCTAATTTTTCATGACATTGCACTTTTATTTTTTTCGGTCGTCTCGGCTGTTTGGCTAAGACTCAATGGCCTTGCAATGTTGAAGCCATTGACAGACAACAACAGTATTAAATAAAACAAGACAGAAAGGATACCGATTCCTTAAAAATGAAATGAAAAAAAAAAACTTCAGATGGTTGATGGATTAACACCTTTATTTTCAACCATTCACAAACATAACACACACAAAAAAAAATAAACATAGACACTAGTAGAAGGCCGAATTAAACGTTCACAGTGGCTCAATCAACTAATTATATCACATAATCAAGACACACACACAAAAAACAGCAACAACAACAAAAAATCAGATACATAATACTCACAAGGAACCTGCTCTCATTCTGTATCACGACTGAGCAGAAGCCCTTCGACCTGGGATTTAAATGACTGGGCAGATTTAGATCTCCTAATGCAACCCAGCAGGCTATTCCATAGGGGTACGACAATGTGACGTGAAAAATATGCTAACTTCACTATATATCATTCATATTCACTAGCTTATCGGCTTTGCTAGTAGGATAAAGAGGATAAAAAGAATTAGAAGAAAAATTTACAAAGTATGTTGGTGCAACACCATTCAAACATTGGTATACCAGCGTTAGGAGCTGGTGATCCCGTAACTGACCTATATTCAAAAATTTGACATATCTATAACAAGTAAGTGTATCCCCCAATAGACAAATTGCTTTGTTTTGAATTATCTGGATTTTTCTACAATCAACATAAAACTACTTGCCAAAAGGACACACCCGTATAAAAAATATGGATGGATAAACGAAGCATAAATAATCTTTAATACACCAACCAGGAATAAGTTACCAAAACGTGACAGCAAAACTGAGGCTCTTGCTGCCACAGATTATATAATATCACAGTGCTTCTTCAAACTCGATTTACAATCAACAACAAATCTCGTTTCAAAAATCTTTTTTTCAAAAATTTGGTTAAGATACTACCACCAAATGAAAGAGTATTCAAGGAATTTATCAACACACCTGTATGGTGTGTTGATAAATTCTTCACATTTACTCCTTGAAAACTAAGAATTGTAAATGTATTTAGGTAGGTAGAACACACTGTTGCCACCCTGGCCTGGAAGAATTTACTAAATCTGAGAGAAAAAATTTCCTAAATCGTATCTGTTTTTATTAAATGTTTCAAAATCTATTTTGTGCTTGCAGCTGTCACCGCACGCGCACCACCTACCATCGATTTTTACTATAAAAATTCTATTCGCTGTCCCATTGTCTGTGCGTATAAATATATTGTCCGGTTTACCGACTCTAGAGCATGCAACATATAATTGTCCATGGGAAAAACAATCCGTATTAAGATCTATACCGCATTTTTCTAATGATTGCCCTTGATCGTTGTTGATGGTGATTGCAAATGCTAATCGAATTTGCAATTGCAATCTTTAAATTGAAAAGGCAGATCCGTTGGAATCATGGGAACGTGAGGAATAAGAACAGCCTACCCTCGAATATTTGATTCCAGAACTGTGTCGACTGACTTGTAAATGACTGCCTGGTCTCGAATCTTGGTCAGAATAATATTGTTGATTTCGTGGACGTCTTTGTTCTTGGCTTCCAGAGTCACTCGTTCACTTAGCCATTTATTATTTTTATAATTAGTTAGAAAATTTGGAAATACCTTTTCAACCAAATCATTTTTTGACGTCACTAAATTACAGAATTCAGGTACCAGCAATGATGGATATCCTTTATATAGAAGATGGTCTACCAAAGATGGCGGAGAATCAGCAATCATAAAGTCGCATAACCGTTAAATCAAAGTAGATAACCAGTGGGTTGTTCCATATTCACCTTTATTATCGAATCAATGCGCACATAAACGTGGAATATTGTAATTCCGTAAAGGCAATCAAATACGTCAAAAAAGGCAGTAACATGGCGGTTTTTGGCTTGCAGTCCGAAATCAGTGATATCGATGAAGTCCTACAATATCAGGCTGGGAGAAACATAAGCAGTAATGAAGCTGTGTGGCGCATTCTTTCATTTCCGATACATGAACGCGGTCCAGCTGTTGTTCACTTAGCGGTAAATTTACAGAATGGTCAACGTATTTATTTTTCGGAGTCCATCGTGCAACAAAGAGCCCTGAATCCATCGGATACAACGTTAACTGCTTTCGTCACGTTATGTCAAAACTTCTGCAAAAAACTGCTGTATTCTGAAGTTCCTACGCATTACACGTGGAATGCTAATAAAAAAATCATTTGAACGTCGAAAACGGGGCAAGTCAGTCGACGGGCAGCCTAACGCCTTCAAAGAAACCACGATAGGAAGAATCTACACCATTCACCCCAATCAAGATGAATACTTCTTTCTCCGCCTGCTTTTGGTTAATGTACCTGGCCCCACGTCCTTTGAGTATTTTAGAACTGTAAACAGGACTATACATGACACATATCGTAGTGCATGCCAAGTTCTGAATTTATTAGAGAACGACCAACATTGGGATACTTGCAACAATGACTCGTGTGAAACGTCAACTCCAAGTCAAATTCATGGATTGTTTGGAATCACATTGACAAATTGCTCTCCTTCATCTCCTACAGAGTTATGAGAGAAATACAAGTCGCAAATGGCCGAGGATATACTCTACCAAATACAGCTAGAGAGGTCAGATTTGACCTTGGACTTTACAACAGAAATTCATAACTGCACTTAGTTTACGATTGAATATTTCTGCTTATCTATGGCAAACAAATCTCTCAAGCATTTGGGAATGCCTTCACCTAATCGTACTGCTGCTATTTCTACGTTCGTAGAATTGGACCGAGAACAAAGTTGCAACACAATCGATCTATTGTCGTATGTGCAAACAAATATTTTTAAGTTAACGTCTGAACAAAAAGGCATTTATGATCAGGTAATGCATTGTGTCGATAACCAAGTTGGAGAAATCGTCTTCTTGGATGCGCCAGGAGGTACTGGTAAAACATTTTTAATTAGATTGCTTCTTGCATCAGTTTGATCCAAAAATGACATAGCATTGGCCTTTGCATCGTCTGGAATAGCCTCAACGTTGCTGCCTGGCGGGAAAACTGCCCATTCCTCTTTAAAATTGCCTCTGAATATGCAATCTACAAAAAATCCCAAGTGCAACATTTCAAAATCCTCTGGGATGGGTGAAGAATTAAAGCAATGCAAACTTATTGTTTGGAATGAGTGCACAAAGGGGCAAAAAAAAATCGCTGGAGCCTCTCGAGCGATCATTGCAAGATTTGCGAGGAAAGTCTAAACCCTTTGGCAGCACATTAATATTGCTTGCGGGAGATTTCAGGCAAACATAACATTTTTATAAACATATTTATATAAACATAACATAAACTATATAAATAAACATTTTTATAGATTTTAAAAAAGCTTTTGATACAGTCGATTTTAGCATTTTATTGAAAAGATCACGTTGCCTAGGAATAAAAGATGAATGTTTTGAATGGTTTGAATCTTATTTCAATGGAAGGTTTTTAAGAGTGATAGTAGATTGTTCGATTTCTAAATGTTATCCAATTACTTGTGGAGTTGCACAGGGTTCAGTCTTGGGTCCGCTATTATACCTTATATATTGTGATAGTATGCGGTTTTACATACCACGAGCCAAAATTACTTCATTTGCAGACGATACTGCACTTACAGTTACAGGAAAGACTCTCAATGAACTTACTGATAATGCTAATGAAGCATTAAAAGGACTGCATACATTCGTCTCTCTAAGTCGGCTTGCAATAAATACAACCAAAACAAATTTTATGACATTCACTAGAATAGGAACAGCGCCTACCACTTCTCCATGAGCTATTATATATAATGGAACTACTCTAGCAGAAGTTCAAGAAACTCGATATCTGGGATTTATAGTGGACAATAAACTCAGCTGGAAAAAACATAGTGATGTGATTTCATGTAAAGTTTCAAGAGGTGTTGGGATGCTGCGTAAACTTAAATATTTTTTTCCAACTAAAGTAATGCTTTCATTGTACCATTCCTTAGTATCGTCTTATATTAATTATGGATGTATGATATGGGCAAGTGATTTTTACACAAATTATAAAAGAGTACAGGTACAGCAAAATAAAGCTGTTCGTATTATTGGAAATTATGACCGAGGAACTGATAGTACGTTAAGCATTTTTAAAAAGTTGAATTTACTAATTTAAACATAATTCGTTTTACTATCAGTATTTTACCCGACATGGAAATGATCTGATTAATGAGGTAAGGAATACAACGCGATCGGGGCATGTGACAAGACACATAAGCACGACAATTTGGAATGCATTCCCAGAGTATATAAGGGAGTCAGAGAGTCTCCCACAGCTTAAGCACCGGTTAAAATGCATTTTTTGAATGATAAATGATCAGGATGGTGAAGGGAAGCGTATTGAATGAGAGTGGGCTATCCAGAATGTATTTAATATGTGTAGTATATTATTTGGAGTGTGTATGTATATATATATATATATATATATATATATATATATATATATATATATATATATATATATATATATGCTAAAATCATCAATAACAAATCATCGAGCAATGTATGTATATTTGTATGTGTAATGTATATGTGTATGTATATGTATTTATGTATGTATATTATATGTGTATGTGTGTATATGTTTATATATACACTTTTTTGTGCATTTAATGAGTTAGTATTATTGATGATTAAAGTAACATGAATGTAGTTGCTATTACAGGCCAGAACGGCCTTTTTGTGACTAATTGATATGTATATGATATAAAGGTTTTAAATAAAAATTTACCTACCTACCTACCTACCTATTATTCCTAAATAAACACCCGCGGATGAAATGAATGCTTGCCTGAAAAATTCTTATTTATGGGCACACATAAATACATTAAAATTAACTATAAATACGGGTGTCCGATTGCAAAATGATCACTCTGGTGAAATATTTTCAGATGAATTGCTGGCAATTGGAAACGGAAAGCTCCCAGTTGACGCAATTTCAGGACTTATACAACTGCCTCCTGAATTCTGTAATTTAGTGACGTCAAAAAATGATTTGGCTGAAAAGGTATTTCCGAATATTCTAACCAATTATAAAAATCATAAATGTCTAAGTGAACGAGCGATTCTGGCAGCCAAGAACACAGACCTCCACGAAATCAACAATATTATTCTGACCAAGATTCGAGACCAGGCAGTCATTTAGAAGTCAGCCGCCACAGATCTGGAATCAAATATTCGAGGGTGAGGCTGTTCTTATTCCTCGCATTCCCATTATTTCAATGGATATACCTTTTAGATTTAAAAGATTGCAATTCCCAATTCGATTAGCATTTGCAATCACCATCAACAACGATCAAGGGCAATCATTAGAAAAATGCGGTATAGATCTTAATACGGATTATTTTTCCCATGGACAATTATATGTTGCATGCTCTAGAGTCGGTAAAAGAAAAAAAAACTAAAAAAAACTGAAAAAAAACTAAAAAATAAAACAGAAAAAAAAAACTAAAAAAAAGAAAAAAGGGCAAATCTGGCATAAGACTTTTTATAATTGTATAAAAATTATGTAATTTCACTTGTTGATAAATAGTCTATCAACCATCCATCTATCCTAGGGCGGTACTAAGGTAGATAGCCATAGAACTAAGGAATGATCAAGATTTTGGGTTGACTCATGACGAGGAATGTCCACTGGACTTGTCTGCATAATACTGCACTGAATTTGCTTTGACTCACAGACCAACAAATGACCTAAGCCTAATAGGTTTGGCTTCTTAGTCTCAGGTGTCCCTATTTTTACTAACTTTAGGTTTTTCAAAGGTGAATAAAAAATTTAAGGGCTGATTTAGCCACGGAAGCCTTCTTTTAAACCCGTTAAATGTAATATTGAATTGTAGGTAAGGTAGTCCTTACCTTAGTCTGATCTCTGGAAGGAAGCATAAATGAGAGTGTGGGTAATGTGGCGTATGTTTGTGTAGAATTGTAGTGAGTTCAGAAAAAAGGGCATTAAAAGTGTAGGTTTCATGAGAAATACCGGGTGAATGTGCTGGGGGGTGAATCTTTTCGAAGACATAAACTTAGGGCAATTGCTCAGGTTGGCAATGGAGCACAGAAGAAGAGTTTTGTGATTTATTTTTCTTTTATTCTGTTTTTTTATACAGTGTAAAGTAATTAAAAGTTACTTTTTTTCTTTTTTTGCATTGTCATGGCCATTGGTTGTTAGTGAAATAAAACTTACTTATGCGCATCTATTTTGTTTAAACAGACAGGAGGTCTGTGCCTCTTAGCTTCAACAAATTCAACTGCAATTTTGAGACCAGGGATTCTAAAGTGGGTCATCAACTTCTAAAGGAACCTCTGATATGAATGAACCATTCTTAGAAAAAAAGTGTGTCACTTTAAAAAAAGAAAAAACACTCTTGTAGAAAAAAAAATAAAAAAACAAATGAATGAAGAAAGTGCTCTTTGTCACCCATCAAACGTAAGGTTATAAATTCATGGCCCCCTTAAGATAGAAATAAATAAAGCTTCAATTATGCATCTGTGTTCCTAGATCAGACAGTAGGGTTAAATCTCCAAGCTTTGACAAATTCAATCTCACTTTTGGGCTCTTTCTTTTCAAAGGAGACTTTCTTCTGATTTTTTCCCATCCAACTAAAAAACAATAGGGACAGAATCGGGTACAACTGACCATCCACTTAGCCTACACGACCAGGGGAATATCATACAGCTCTCCTTTACTTTACCTCCAACCCCAGAATGTGCAAAAATATAGCCCAAATTATATATTTCAAATGCTTTTTGTTGCCTATCACTATTTTTTCAGTTCTTGCTTTTTTATGGTTGATTGAATTTACAGGCACATTGGTTGAAACACAAGGGACAGATTGCAGAAAAAATGGGAAATATGAAAAATTTAGCTATAGATTTGCTAATTAGGAGGGTTGGGGTGAAGTAGAAGAGGGTTGTAGGCACTGCAAAGGCAAGTTAAACAAATCAGTGCACTGGTTGGTAATTTGTTCGTGTATGGTTTTCGATTTTAAAACTTGGCGCTCAAAAGAAAAACTAAAGTAGTGAAACGGATTATGAGCCTCAGTTGGTCTTTCTAAAGAACGACTTGCTAAAAACCAAGAATGGCATTTCAAAGAACGGCTTATAAGCGCAAAATAAAACCGAACGACGAAAACAAACGGCTTATTTCGGCCAGAGTCCGAAAGTCTTAGAATCCTTAATCCAAAATATCTGGTAAGGTAAATTTTGCCAATTACGTGAGGGAGTGAGGGTACTACTATTTCAAGTTTTATTTGATTGGTCAGAAGTATTTCAAGTGACATGCGAGAAAGTAAATTAAAGGTTTCCAAAGAGAACAAAGAAATATGGAATAACCAAAAATGACTAGACACAAAATTTTCAATTCAACTCGAGACAAGGTATTTGCCAATTACGTCTCTTAACAAGAACAGATGCCCCTTGGATCTTGGGTAAACTATCACTTCGATATGGAAGATATCATTAACTGAATTTCCCTAGTTTGTGGATGGAATTTTAGATTTTCAAAGTACCCCTAGTTATACTAACAACACCTCTAGCTCACAAGTATTGTGTATAGACAGAACGGCTAGCCTCGCTATATAGACAGCAGAGAAAGGGTTGGGTAGGTAAAAGAATGAGCTTGGGAGGGGCAGACCTATCTTAGGGATTAAACTCCACCTTATAAACACCAGAGAACTAATCTAGGAGGTAAAAAAAAACCAGTGTCTAGGGAATTTTAATTATGTTTGTGGGATTTATCATAAACCCTGAGATTTAAGTTCCAAGAGACACCAAGTTGAATGGTGCATAAAATTCTATTAGCTCTCTGTTCCTTGCTGCGAGTTAATCGTCACTTTAGCAACTGCTTATTCTAAGTTAATTCTCACTACTGCTCAATTAACAATAGTCTTAAGTTTTGGGAAAGGACCCACAGGGGGCGTTAAAGATTAATGAATTTTCAGATTGAGTTATCTTTCAATAGTGCTTTAGATTTCACTGACTCTGTCTTATCTAAGAAAAAGGGATAAAAGGAAATTAAAAGACCCGTTACAAAATCAAAGTAAAATCTAAGAAGGACATTAAGCTATAAAAGGGTAATCAAGGCTCACTGCTGTGATCAGGATAGAGCTTACTAAAAAGGCAAAATCTTAGGAATTAAGACGGAGTAAGTCCAAAGGCGAATTTAAATTATATGAGATATTTAATTCTCTAATAAACTAAAGTTTTTAGTTCTCAAATGGGAAGATACGGCTCTAATTAAAGTTAGGTCCAAAACCAAAAAAGGATTTAAAAGGCTCTAACTGACAACTCAGTTAAAAACAAAAAATTGGGATATCTTGAATTGACAAAAGTGACGAAAAGGTTCTATAATATTATTGTAATTTTACATTTAATGGAATTGAGACAAGACAGGTGAATGCCACAAATAAATAAAGAAAGGTTACTTACCGAAAAGTTCCTATTATTTCCTAACTTGATCCACAAGACCATCCTCATTTCTCTCATATCCGTGTAATATATTTGTTTTTGTACTTAATTTTGATTCACTTTTAGTGACTTTTTTGTTCCGTCCTTTCTCTAAATTATAGCCAATCCTTAGTCTTCAGTCAAATTAGCAGTTTTTCTATATCTCAGAGTCTGTTCAAAAAAAAGACATAATGTCACAATTGTTAAAGAAGGCTTATGTCTGATTTATTTGACCAAAGAGGATTTCAACCTTTACTGAAATTGATTCACCAAAAATAAATAATTTTATTAAGCATAATAATAAGACGTTGTTACACAGTAATTTACCTACCATGAAAATAGACTCCTCTTCCAAGCAGAAGTAGTTTGTCGATAAACCCGCTAGCTATGGAGCTATCGATCATATTCAATAGACTAAGTCCGGTATGATTGCTTACAAGGACAGCCCCAAGTTGGCAGCTCTTTTACAAACTCCTTAAATTTCTCCCCTTGTATAAGTGCTTCTTTTCCTGAGGAAAAGCTTTACACGATTCTCAAGCTTGTACATCTTGTAACAACAGAAGTTAGCATTTTCATTGTTAACTCTAAACTAGTCAGTGCCAAGAGATCTAGTCAATCTGAGATAGCCAGACTTACCTTTAGTGACGGCGCATCCTGAAATGCTGCAGTCAATTGTGGGCTTTTCATCGATTATATTCTCACCAAACTCCTCCCATTCAGAAAAATCCCCAAGAAAGGCTTCAAGTGCCAGGTAATTTATCATATTGCTAAAGGTTGCACCGATAGAATGTGATGTTCTATATGTCCCAGATCTCACGGGAACAGTAAAGAAATTCCCTGCATTCTCAAAGAGTGAAATGCACTTAGTGACCTGAGGCTTACAATTGTTACCCTAGCTTAGTCTGCAGTGCCCAGCAGTCTGATGAGCAATACAGAAAGAAAGTTTATCTTCAATCAAGAAAGTGAAAGAACTGTCTATATTGTGGGCAAAATAAGAGTCCCATTCCTGCTTCTTGTCCATATGTGTGATGACAAGGATTGTATTCAATACATATTGTGCTAGAACTAATCACGTGTAAAATATTTCTGAGTCTGTAACTGCACCTAGTGCAGAGGATACAGTGATCATCTTTGTTTTAATCATAAAAAATGGAGGATCAATAAACTGCGTGGTGCAATTCAGGCAAGCCGAGGACTTGCATGAAATTCCATGTCTTTCGTGAAAATCAAAGAGAATTCAAAAAAGCTGTGGATGAGCTGAAAAAGAACCGATTCTTAAGAATCTATCTATGACCCACAAAACATGTGAAAAAAGTTCAAAAGTAGTAAAACACACCTCATGTGCAAAGTGCCAAGATACCTGAAGATCAGGGGTTAAAACATTATTCGAAGGCTTTCGGGATCAAAAGATGATTATTTGGAAAAGGAATATGAAGAATCGCTTAAATTCGTCTTGAATGACTTCTGAAAAAGGGAAACTATTTGCTATATTTAAGAATTGTGTTTAGTAGGCTGCTCACCAGTTGAAGGGTGACAAGGCTTTTAGTCTTAATAGTATTAGTGTTAATCATCTACGCAATGGTTCACTGCTTTTTCTTCAGCATATGTAACTAATATTTTATATGTGCATTGATAATGTAACTCTCTTCTACTCATTCTGCGGAAGAGTCGTTACAAACATCGTACAAAAAAGAAAAAAATCAAATGTGTGTGAAGACTAAATGTCGATTACTGTTTCAAGTACGATGAGTAAGGTGATGGAAGTTTGATCCTTATCGAAGTAATATCAAAGTGAGTTATATAGACTACAGACAGTTTGGGCTCCGAAAACATCTCAGTTGTGCATTTTTCCACAGGCTTCAAAAGCGCATTCTTGCCTAGGCAAGAATCACTTGGGAATCATTATATACATGTAGTATGGACATTTTCGTTGTGTTTGATTCAGAAATCTAGTCTGCTGTCTTCAAGAGTTCGCTAGATGCTGCTGTAAATGCCAATCTATATATATAAAAACAAGCTGTATGTATTTTGTATATTTGACGACTGACGTCATTATAAAGATTGAGCATTATGACGTCATTTATGTATTTTGCATGTTTGTATAAGACGTCATTATAAGTCGACGTCATTATAAGTATGTAAGGCTTTGTGTATGACGTCATTATAAGTATATAAGGCTTGCGATTCAAAGAGAATATTTAGTATAAATCCTACAAAGGGAGAAGAAACAGCCGAGGAAGCGGCTCAAAGAGATAATGCCAAAAGGCTTGCGGCTAAAAGAAAAAGTAAGAAAAGAAAGTGTGCCGAGAAATCACAAGAACAACGTGAAAACAGGCTTGCAACTCAAAGAGAAACTACCAAAAAAATCGTACCGAGGATTCACAAGAGCAACGTGAAAACAGGCTTGCGGCTCAAAGAGAAATTACCAAAGGAAGCGTGCCCAGGAATCACAAGAGCAGCATGAAAACAGGCTTGCGGCTCAAAGAGAAATTACCGAAAAAAATCATGCCGAGGAATCCCAAAAACAACGTGAAAACAGGCTTGCGGCTCAAAGAGATAATGCCAAAAGAAAGCGTGCCAAGGAATCACAAGAACAACGTGAAAAGAGGCTTGAGGCTCAAAGAGATAATGCCGAAAGAAAGCGTGCCGAGGAATCACAAGAGCAACGTGAAAATTATCGCCTGGCATCCAGTTATAGCCCAGTCGATGATTATAGCTTGAGCAGATGTGTTCAAATCGGGACTATGTCTAAACTTTGTCCCTATTGCAAGACCTTGAAATTTGATGGTGAAACAAGGGGAATGTGTTGCGCCTCAGGAAAAATTAAACTTCCTCGACTGGCTGCACTACTAGAGCCATTGAAGACTTTGCTTACTGGAACTACGTCAGAATCTAAGCGTTTTTTATTAAACCTCAGAAAATATAACTCATGTTTCCAAGTGACGTCGTTTGGTGCCCGAATCGAAAATCAAGATCAATTTATGCCTACTTTCAAAGTAAAAGGGCAAATTTATCATAGAGCAGGGTCCCTTCTACCATTCTCAGGTGAGAATCATAAATTTTTACAACTCTACTTCATCAGTGATAGCAATTCTGAATTGAATGTACGTTGCGAAATTTCTCCCGACGTTGAAAGGACTATCGTTTTCCAATTGCAACACCTTTTCCACGAAAATAATGATTTAGTGCGCCTGTTTAAAACAGCCATCGATTTGATGCCTACTGATACGTATATAATTGTTGTTTCCACTGACAAAACGCCTACTGGCGAACATGTCCGTAGATACAATGCTCCAACTATCGACGAAGTGGTAATCGTTATGGTTGGTGATCACTTCTTACCTCGAGATATTATTCTTCGTAAGCGAAACGGTCAGTTGGTAAGAATTGCTGAAACTCATCGATGCTACGATGCCCTACAATATCCAATCAGTTTTTGGGATTGAGCCAACGTCTATCACTTTAATAATAAATTGATAGATCCATCCACTAACAAACAAACGGATAAGAAATGCAGCGCAATGAATTATTATTCCTATAGACTAATGATTCGTCACAATGAAGATAATTATATTTTAAAATGCCGTCGATTGTTTCACCAATACATCGTTGATATTTATGCAAAGATTGAATCAGAACGTTTGCTATTTATTCGTCTGAATCAGACCAAGCTCCGCTATGAACAGTACATTCATTTGCGAAATACAGTTGTAAATGACGGTAATACCACTAACGTTGGAAGATTAGCGATTTTACCTTCGTCATATGCTGGCAGTCCCCGTCATATGCATGAATATGCTCAAAATGCTATTGCGTATGTTCGTCTCTATGGTCGTCCAGATTTATTTATTATATTTACATGTAATCTCTCTTGGGACGAGATACAGCAGCTTTGACTTCAAGGACAATCGGCGGTTCATATACATGACATTACGGCCCGTGTCTTCCGGCAGAAGTTGAAATCACTGATAAACTACATAGTAAAACTTAAAGTGTTTGGGTCAGTGCGATCCTGGGTGTACTCAGTGGAATGGCAAAAACCAGGATTGCCACACGCACATATACTAATCTACATGATACATGATAAAATTACTTCTAATTAAATTGACGATGTGTTTTCCGCTGAAATACCTGATGAAAATGTCAATAAGAGCTTATATGATATTGTGGTAAAAAAAAATATGATACATGGACCTTAAGGTGCACTGAATGAAAAATCACCATGCATGGCCAAAGGAAGGTGTACAAAGCAATTTCCTCGACCTTTAGTACCCAACACAATTACTGGCAATGATGGTTACCCACAATATAAAAGAAGATCTACTGAAGATGGCAGTGAAACAGCAATAATAAAGAAGCATAACGGTACCACCATCGAAATACCCAACCAGTGGGTTGTTCCATATTCACCTTTATTGTAAAAAAAATTTAATGCAAACATAAACGTTGAATACTGTAACTCCGTAAAAGCAATCAAATACATATGTAAATACGTCAACAAAGGCAGTGACATGGCAGTTTTTGGCTTGCAGTCCGAGATCAGTGATATCGATGAAATCGTACAATATCAGGCTGGAAAATACATAAGCAGTAATGAAGCTGTTTGACAAATTCTTACATTTCCGATATATGAACGAAGTCCAGCTGTTGTTCACTTAGCGGTATATTTACAGAATGGTCAACGTGTTTATTTTTTGGAATCCAACTTGCAACAAAGAGCCCTGAATCCACCAGATACAACGTTAACTGCTTCATTTTCACTATGTCAAAATGTTTCTTTTGCAAAAAAAACTTCTGTATTCTGAAGTGCCTTCGTATTACACATAGAATGCTAATAATAAATCATTTGAACGTCGAAAACAGGGTAAGTCATTCGACGGCCAACCTACCATCTTCAAAGATACTACGATAGGAAGACTCTACAGCATTCACCCCAATCAACATGGATGCTTCCTTCTCCGCCTGCTGTTGGTGAATGTACCTGGTCCGACGTTCTTTGAGTATTTGAGAACTGTAAACGGTACTATACATGACACTTACCGTAGTGCATGCCAAGCTCTGAATCTATTGGAGAATGACCAACACTGGGATAACTGCATCAATGACGCGTGCGAAACGTAAACTCCAAGTCAAATTCGTGCATTGTTTGGAATCATACTAACAACTTGCTCTTTTTCAGCTCCTACAGAGTTATGGGAGAAACATAAATCAAAAATTGCCGAGGATATACTCCATCGAAAACGGTTAGAGACGTCAGATATGACCTTTGATTTTGCATCAGAAATTTATAACTACACTTTAGCTATTAATGAAGATTTGTGCTTGTGTATGGCAAACAAACCTCTTCAGGATTTGGGAATGCCTTTACCTAATCGTAACGCTGCTGTTTCGTCATGTGTAGAATTGGATAGTGAACAAAGTTACAACACGGGTGATCTATTGTATGTACAAAATAATATTTCTAAGTTAACGTCTGAGCAAAAAGACATTTATGATACGATAATGTATTGTGTCGATAACAACGTTGGAGAAATCTTCTTTTTGGTTGCACCGGGACGTACTGGTAAAACGTTTGTGATCAAATTGATTCAGGCATCAATTTGATCAAAAAATTACATTGCGTTGGCAATTGCGTCGTCAAGAATAGCCACAACGTTGCTGCCTGGTGGAAGAACTGCTCATTCTGCTTTGAAATTGCCTCTGAATTTGCATTCTACAGAAAATCCCACGTGCAATATTTCCAAATCATCTGGGATTCGTAAAGTATTGGAGCAATGCAAACTTAATATTTGGGACGAGTGCACAATGGCACACGAAAAATCGCTCGAGGCTCTGGAGTGATCATTGCGAGATTTGCGAGGAAATTCGAAACCCTTTGGTAGCACATTAATATTGCTTGCGGGAGATTTCAGGCAAACATTACCTATAATTCCTAGATCCACCCTTGCGGACGAAATAAATATTTGCCTGAAAAATTCTAATTTATGGGCACATGTAAAGACATTAAAATTTACTATAAACATGGGTGTCCGATTGCAAAACGATGACTCTGGTGAAATATTTTCAGATCAATTGCTGGCAATCGAAAACGGAAAGCTCCCAGTAGACTCAATTTCAGGACGTATACAACTTCCTGCTGAATTCTGTAATTTATTGACGTCCAAAAATGAATTGTTTGAAAAGGTATTTTCGAATATTCTAACCAATTATAAAAATCATAAATGGCTAAGTTAACGAGCGATTCTGGCAGCCAAGAATAAAGACGTCCACGAAATAAATAATATTATTTTGACCAAGATTCAATACCAGGCAGTCAATTACAAGTCAGTCGACACAGTTCTGGAACCAAATGAAGCAGTTAATTATCCATCTGAATTTTTAAATTCCCTGGATCTCCCAGGGTTTCCTCCGCACGTGTTACAACTAAAAATAGGCGAACCAATAATATCGTTACGAAATATTAACCCACCAAAGCTTTGCAATTTCACACGACTTGCCGTAAAAACAATGGAAAACGTAATAGAGGCAACAATCTTGACAGGACCTTTTGAGGGTGAGGCTGTTCTTATTCCTCGCAATCCCATCATTTCAACAGATCTGCCTTTTCAGTTTAAAAGATTGCAATTCACATTTCGATTAGCATTTGCAATCACCACCAACAAAGCTCAAGGGCAATCATTAGAAAAATGCGATGTAGATCTTAATACAGGTTGTTTTTCCCATGGACAATTGTATGTTGCATTTTCGAGGGTCGGTAAACTTGACAATCTATTTATATGCACAGACAATGGGACAGCGAAGAATGTTGTATATTCGCAAGTTTTAAGTAGTTAATTTATATTGTATATGTATATCTATCCCTCTATCTATCTATACAAAAATATGTTGTATGTATGCATGTTTGTTTGTTTGTTAAAAGAGGGTTTGTATATGACGTCATTATAAGTACATAAGGCTTTGTATATGCATAGACAATGGGACAGCGAAGAATGTTGTATATTCGCAACACAGGTGGGACACAGGGACACAACTAAAATGTCGCGTAACTAATATGGCGCGTAACGACTTACGCGCGCGGGGGGCCTGGGGGGTGTGAAGCACCCCCAGTGACTAGGAGTACATATGTTGTTACATTGATGGTCCAACAGCTATATAAGATTGAAACTGTGTTTAGCAATACTTAGTGAGGCAGTTAAATCAAAAAGAGGACTTCGACAAGGTTCTATTTTAAGTCTGATGTTATTTAACACCTTAAACTTTATGGTTACGAAACAAATTTCTGGTGGGTTAAGCTTTGAAACTTTTGATTTGAGTCTAATAAGCTATACTAATGATTTAATTATGCTGAGTATCTCTTTAAGTCTATATCAGGATAATTTCGGTAAGCTTGTATCAGATTAGAGAGATGCTGGTCAACAAGTTAATGGCTAGAAAACTGAATTTCTGGTTTTCAACTCTACGAAAAAAGATAAACAAACACCAACTGTCTTCGTTGATAGTGCTACTATTTGACTGACTTCCTTGATTAAATACTTAAGTCTTCTGTACTGCCAAGATAAAAAAAATTATGAGAACTTTTGGCCTTGACAACCTATGAGTGATCTAGGCTAAACTAGCCTCCCCGAAATAGTCTTGCAATCCACAAATTTTGGTGATAGTACATAGAGCAATGACATTTCCACATGTCCTTTTACTTTTCCTCGTCTTGGGAGTAGTTCTCAGAATCAAAGAATATAAACCTTAGGTCTGCGTATGGCATTTATTTGAAGCTTTTCGAGAGAAAGTCATCTCTTTTGAATAGGTATCGACCCCTAGGAATGTTTGATTCATTTCGTTGCATGATTCCCTGGAACGTCGGCATGTTAATTTCTTAAAAAATTTAGCTGGAAATTTTCTGAAATAAGAAGACTGCGTATCTTCTTGCTAATTTTTCATGATATTAAACTTCTCTTTTTCGGCCGTCTAGGCTGTTTAGCTAAGACTCCGGGGCCTTGCAATGTTAATCTACTTGAGATACAAGGACAATATGGAATGAATCAAGACAGGAAGCTACCATCTCTTCAAAAAATAAAATGAAAAAGCTTTTGTTAATTGATTAATACCTTTATTTTCAAGAATTCACAAAAATAACACAAAAAAAAAGAAATAAACATAGACACTAGTTGAAGGCTGAATGGCATGTTCACAGTGGCTGAATTAACTAATTAGATCACATAATCAAGACACAAACATACAAAAAAAAAAAAAAAATCAGATACATAATACTCACAAGGAACCTGCTCTTACTCTGTATCACAGGACTGAGGAGAAACATTTCGACCTGGGATTTAAATGACTAAACAGATTGAGATCTTATAATGTAGTCCAGAAGGCTATTCCATAGGGATACGACAATGTGACGTAGCACATTGGCTAACCCCACTGCATATCTCTTTTCATTTACCAGCTTATCGGTATTTCTAGTAGGATACTGATGATAAAAATAATTAGAAGAAAGAATATCCACAAAATAAGGTGGTGCTACATCATTCAAACATTGGTATACCAGCATTAGGAGCTAGTGATCCCATAACTGACCTATATTGAAAAATTAGAATATCTATAACCACTAAGTGTATCATTAATATTACCATAATCCTTCAAAAGACGAATTGCTTTGTTCCGAATTATCTGCATTTTCCAACAATTAATATAAAAATTACTTGTCAAAAGGGTACACCCATACACATATAAGGACGAATAAACGAACCATAAATAACCTTTAACACACCAACCAAAAACAAGTTAACAAAACGTAACAGCAAACCTAAGTCTCTTGCTGCCTTAGATGATATGAAATCACTGTGATTGTTCAAACTCAACTTACAGTCAACAATAAATCCCGTTTCGAAAGTCTTCGTTTAAAAATTTGGTTAACATGCAACCACAAAATGAAAAATCATTCCAGAAATAAATAATGAGAAACTTTTTTCAAGAAATATAATATCCTTTCTCTGCTTTTGATTCATCTACCAATTATGGCCTATGACCTGCCTTTCTATTTATCAAAACTGAACTATAATTACTATCTTCAACTCGGTAAAAACGGCAATTTATAATTCCTTTTTTCTTTGGAAAACGCATTCTTTTAATTTTTGGTAACTATTGGCCAAGTAGCTGCAACTATGTTTTAGCAAACACAACTAACTACTCTACTACTACTACTACTACTACTACTAACAGTTAACAGCAGCACACAACAACCCAAGTCCAGCATAGCTATAAAAGCTCCTCTTCCAGTCTCAATCTTTATAAAGCATCCCTCTTTAGCCCTTAATTTACAACTTCCTTTAAATTCTTTTTATAGCCTTTTCCCACCCCATTCAGGTAATAACTGTTTTCATCAGAACTGAAGATACTACATGAATAGTAGCAAGGGATGAAAAAGACGATGTTGTTTGCTAAATAGAATTTCCTAATTTATCATGAGCAAATTTGTTTAGTTTTCCTGTATTACGGGGCTTTTTCAAGACGTGCGGTTATCTATTTATTGACTGTTCATTGTATTTTTGCAGAATAATAAAGCATAGATAGCTAAATATATCGTAAATTGTAGTTTACTTTACGGAAATTTATAGTGTGTAAACTAAAAGCTGTGTTTTCAAGTAAAATGTAATCTCTAATTCTCAACTCTAATGTTTGCAGAATGTATTTATAGAACACACTCCTCTGACCTTGAAATTATTTATTTTCAGCATATCTGTGCTTGATCATTTTCTCATGAAATGAGGGTTTTCAATCAGTTATAGACCTATGTTTGTTTATACTCAATATAAATTTTCCAAAATAATAAAAGATAAATAACTAATCAAAGACAATAAAAGATAATATATTCGTCAAATGAAAGTAATGAGCGAAGTTAAAACTAGAAACTAAAAAAAAAAATGCATTTGAGGCGGGTATTTGTCTCTCTAGATCCCTCTCATTGCAATAAAGGCCTACTAATACTTTCCTGAAAAAGTCTCAGAAATGTTCAACAGCCTAAGTCCGGTATGGTTGCTTATATGAACATCAGCAGCTCTTTTGTCTAATCTTAAAGTCTTCCCCTGGTATAAATGCTTCTTTTCCTTTGGGAAAGTCCTACAGGATGGTCAAGATTGTACATCTTACCACACAGAAGACAGTATTCCGTTTGTTAACTCCAAACTAGTCAGTTTGAAGATTGACAACCAAAACCTAAAACAACCAAACTTACCTTTCGTTACGCCGCATCCCTAAGTACAGAAGTCAAATTTGGGCTATTCATCGATTATTTTTAAATCAAGTTCCTTCCGTTCAGACCAATCATAAAGAAATGAGTCAAGTTCTAGTTAATTTATCATCTTGCTAAATACCGTACCAATAGCATGGGATGTTCTATATGTGCCAGACCTCATAGGAACAGTAAAGAAAGTCCCTGCCATTCTCAAACCATGAATTGCATTTTGTGACAGGAGGCTAACAACTATCACCCTAGCTTAGTCTACAGTACCCAGCAATCTGACAAGCAATAAAAAAAGACAGCTTATCTTCAATCAAGAAAGTGAACAAACTGTTTATATTTTGCCGCAACATTTACGGCCATAATGCTGCAAAACTAGACTACATCAAGATCTTGTGTCTTGCATGCAATGTTGCTTACGTCCAAGAACACTTGTTGAACACTGAAGAGTTTGCGCTCATTAAGTCATTTCCTAATAAATCCATGCATATTCATGAGGCAAAGTGCTCTAACACCAGGGGCCACCCTATTGGGAGATTTGCGATATTCGTTGACGAGAGCATAAACTGTCGTATACTTGAATCGACTTCTAGGCCCCAGTGCTTTCACGCTAGTTGACGTAAACCTACCAGCTAACATGAAAACAGTTTCTAGTAAAAAAATGTATGTTGGGGGTTGCAGTTGAATCAAAAGGCTACTCCGTAAGCAGGGAAAATCACGTTTTTGAACCTGTGGTGATTTCCAGTATGACCTTGCTCGAAAGGGAAGCTACAAAAACCTCTAATGGTGTGTATTCCAAGTAGCTTCCACACAACAAATATCCGAACTTAACGTTCATTCATAATTCAGGCAGGACAAGTAACATTGATGAAGTCCTTTGTAACTTTACTATTACTATTACTATTCTCACATATACTTGCAGATTCAGAACATACTGAAAGCGAGTATCTTGGTCTTAAGTTTAATGTTACTTTTAGCTGTGATACGAAACCAAAAACCCAGAGTGCATTGAAAGACGAGAGTGGAAAAAGAGTAACCTAAGTTTATACAGGACGATATAGGACGAAATTCTGGAAAAAATAAGAGTTACCTTCCAGATTCTTGTCCATGAGTGTGATAATAAGATTGTACTCCATACATATTGCACTAGTATTACTCACGCGCTAAAAAGTTCTGAGTCTGTAGCTGCACCTAATGCAGTTAAAAGGAAAGGAACAAGAAAAAGAGGATGCAGTGATCATCCTTATGTGAATCTTGCCCAATAAAGGTGTAATATGCGGTATTTTGTGGGGCACAATCCAGGCAAACCAAAGACTGGAACGAAAGTCCATCCCTTTTGAAAAAAAAGAGAATGCAAATTATCTCTGTATCAGCTGAAAATGAACCGCTTCTTAAGAGGCTATTTATGACCCAAAAATATGTGAAAAAAGTTTTACAGAAGTAAAACGTGGCTCAAATGCCAAATGCCAAGATACCGGAGGAACAGGGGTTGAAACATTTTCTCGGAGGTTTTTGCGTCAAAAGGTGATTATTTGAAAATGAGTATGAAGAATCGCTTAAGTCACGTCTTAAACCACTTCTGAAAAAGAGAAGCTATTTTTTATATTCTGGAACAGTGCTTAGTAGGCTTTTCGCCAGCTGAAAGGTAACAAGGCTCCTAGTCCTTACAGTGTTAATCTTAACCATCTGCGTAACGGTTCCCTGCTTTTTCTTCAGTATCTGTAACTATGTTTTCAGATGTACATTGATAGTGTAACTGTTCCCTACTCATTTTGCATCAAAGTCGTTTCAAACATCCTGAAGAAAGCAAACATCCTGAAGAAAGCAAACATCCTTTTCGCTGTATTTGATTCAGTAATCTAGTCTGCTCTCTTCGAGAGCCCGCTAGATACTGGTGTGAATGCGAATTTAGTATATATGTTATCATATTGGTAATCCAAAATTTATATAAGAATGAAACTTGGCTTAGGAATACTTAATGAGCCAGTTAACCTAAAAAGAGGACTTCTAGAAGGTTCTATTTTATCTCCGATATCATTTAACACCTTAACCTCTAAGGTTACGAAACAAATTTCTGGTCGGTTATGTTTTGAAGTCAATGGCTAAAAAACTGAATTTCTGGTTTTCAACTCTACGAAACAAGATAAACCAGCACCAATTCTCACCAACTACGAAAATTTTTGCCTTGACAACCTTTTACCTAATTTGTGAGTGAACTATACTAAACTAGCCTCGCTGAAGTAGTCTTACATTCCACAACGTTTGGTCATGCTATATAGAGCAGTGACATTTCCACATGTCCTTTTACCTTTCCCCGCCTTGGGGGTGGTTCTCAGAAACAAAGCAAATAAAATTTAGGCCCAAATTTGTCAGATATTAAATAGAAAAAACAAGTTTTTTTTAACGGAAAGTAAGGAGTGACATTCAAACTTAAAACGAACAAAAATTATTCTGTATATGAAAGGGGCTGTCCCTTCCTCAATGCCCCGCTCTTTATGGTAAAGTTTTTAACTGTTTTAAAAAGCAAAACTGGGACAAAGAGTCAAACTTTAGCGTAAAGAGCGAGGCGTCGAGGAGGGGATTGCCACTTTTGTATAGAAAATATTTTTTGTTCGTTTTAAGTTTTATGGCGCTCCTTACTTTTATCTAAACAAACTTATTTTATTTATTTACTTTCTGAAAGTTTTTGAATTAATGTATGTTTTGATTTTGGTTCATCTTACATGAATAATTAAAACGAAATTTGTATATTAATTTTTGTTTTTTGGTTAAATGGCTTTTTCAAAGTTATGTTTGGAGATTTTGAGAAAATAGAGGAGGAGGGGGCCTAGTTTCCCCCCCCCCCCAATTGTTTGGCTACTCAAGGCCGCAAGAACCTGAATTTTATTTATGAACTTATTTATTAGTAATAAATATACTTGACTTACTAATTAAGTTACGAAATAACTAACGTAACAACTTCACATTTGTATATTTTTATTACGTCCTGAATCACAAAGGCTGTTTAATTAGAATAAATCTTTTGAAATTACTAAAAATACTTTAGCGTAAAGATCGCAGTGTTGAAGAAAGGACGAACCCCCTCATATGCGTAATAATTTCTGTTCGTTTCAAGTTTTAATCTTGCTCCTTACTCTCAGTTGGAAAAAGTTTTCTTTTATTTAATTTCTCATTGTTTTCTATCATGGAAATTCTCTTCTCCCATAATAAATTCCTCAATGGAAAGATCCTCCTATGTAACCCTACCCCCCCCCACCAGAGAAAATTGTCATTTGTCATCCTTTGTCGAGGCCAAGTATGACATCACTTCGAATTCTATGAAAAATTATCTCCAAAACACATGAAAAATATATCCAAACGTACTGTAAGCTTTATAGTCTCCAGGGAAAGGGGCCAAAATGCATAGGGAATCAGCTTTTTTTTCAGAGTCAATGTACTAGCGTTGTCTTAGTAAACAGCGAAGTCTTCCCAGTGTATTTTCCTTCGGTCATTTCGGAATGAAGTGGTTTCAATAATATCCTGGGAGGGGATCCTTTTAATAAGAGGCTAAAGTTACCGTGCTCTTCTTGAGGAGAAAAAGGGTTTAGATGGTTAAAGGGCAACCATTAGTCCTCCAAGGACTCTTTTTCAATTAAGCATTCCCTTAGTCTCCCATGGTTTCGAACAATAAGTTCCAGTCATTCATTTCATTTAGAATAGTCAAAAGATCCAGTAAATATGCCTTCGAGGACGACACAATTAACGCAGCCCCGGGTAAAAAGTGTTGACTATTTATGGGTTGAATTACAGTTGAAACTTGGTGAATACGTTTGATCTTGGCTATCCGATAAGGTTGAAACTTTTAATATTCCAAGGGGACTCATACTTCTGTTGGGAAAGAGAGAACCATAGGGGGCTTAATAATAAGTAATTATTTTGTCCCTGAGCAAATCTTTTTGAAAGTTATACCATTGAGATCCTGAGCCTAGGATGCCCTCAATTAGAAACTAGGTTCAGTTTTCGACTAACACCTTGATGGGGACTAAAAAAGGACCAAGAAGCGTTTTACCAATCAACTTGAATATCCGTAAGTCCTTGGGGTAAGAAGTCCACAATTCACAAGGAAATCGAAAAAAGAGAATGGATTGTTCAAAAATTGGGCTTTAAAAGGATCAACAAATGTTCTTCTGAGCCGGCTAAAAACTGCAATCATAGATTCTAGGCCGGTAGAACCCCATAGGACCGATAGGACTCCAAAAATGGGATCTGGATAAGATTTAAAAGCTTTTTTTCTTATTGGTTTTAAGATTGTACCTGTAAGTTTTTGTACTAATAAGATGTACAAAACTGTACCCCAATGTACAAAAGAAAAATAGAAAAAAAAAACTTTCTTTCGAACATTGAGACGAGAAGAACCCAAAATTATTTCTCCGAGCAGCCAAAAACTTCCATTTGCAGCTCCCTAGATAAAAAAAAAACCTAATGTAAAGGGTAATTTTACGTTAAGTGCAACCCCCCCCCACCGAACAATGAAACAAAGCAGTTTTTTCCACTAGAACTTATATACGTTAGCCCTTAAGCAAATAAGAATCAAATGGGAAAAGAATGAATTATAAAAGTATTGGTTAGCCCAAAACTGTGGCCTCAAAAAGGGCCCAAAATTTTTTTCCTCGACCACAAAAGTTTTTTTTTTCAAGAAAAATAACGGTCCATATTCTGATGTCACTTATACGATGATGGAAAATTCAAATGAAGCTTTACCTGGTAGCAAAAAAAAATGATGACACTTTTTGCAATGACCAAAAAACAACACCAGTTTGAATGATGACAGAAAAAAAAGAAAAGAAAGGAACATTTTGTATTGACGGTCTTAGCAACGAACGGAATACCGATGACATGAAAAGTGAAGGGATAAAAATTTTGACAAAATATTAATACTTCTTGGCAACACTAATTGGTTTAATTTTATGCATTTCCGTTTTTTGTTCATATGGTAGGAATGGGGTGAAGGTGATACAGATTAGCGGATATTTGTCACCGGTTTTCTTCGGTTCGTTTTAGTTTCTTCAAATTAGTTGCCTTTAAGGTTCTTAAGCCCTTAAAGTTCTTTAAGACACTCGTCATTCGAATTCAATGGCCCTAGTGTTCGAGCTGTCTTTCTAAAAAGAATTTTGATAAAAAGATACACTTTAGCACAAAGAGCGAGGTTTTGAGAAGGGACCCCTGCCCTATATGCACTAATTTCTGTTCATTTTAAGTTTTAATATTGCTCTTTACTTTCAGTTAAAAAAACATTTTGTATTTGATTTCTGACCGTTTTTCAAATCAAGCTAAGAAATCCCCTTCACCTCCTCTACCCCATCCCAGTGTAAAATTTCCCATTAAGGGTTCCCAGCTCCCCCCCCCTCTCCCTTAGAGCCTACAAATACACTCGATTCAAATTTTGAGATAGCTTCTTTATTCAAATTAATTGAAAGGAATGATAATTATGGCCACAGGGTTTATAAGAAAAAATGTACGTTTTTTCCTTACACTCAAGATCCTAAATTATTTGTGAATTTTACAGAAGATTAAAAGAGGTTTGAGCGTGATATTAGTTCTCCTACCTCAGATCCAACATCTAACTTAATTAACACACTGGTTTTAGTTAAATTAGTCTGTTATTATAAACAAAATAGATATGCGTTGCTGTAATTAGGATTACTCGTCCACAATTTTTACAGAGTAATGTACTTTTAACCACAAATCTTGTTTACTCTTCGCTTTGTGCATTATTACATCAAATGTTTCTCCGCGCCTTTTGCTTTAGCTGTTTGGATTATTTTTTTCTGGGACTCAATGTTGATTCAATGTTGATCAATGTTGCTTCTCTTCTGACCGCAGATTTCATTTACGATTTGTTGTATTCGTTGCGATGCTGGTTATCACTTGTCTTCTTACCGCAGATATCCTCTACGCTTTATTTTCATGCCTCATTACCTTTGACCTCGGAATATTCCTAAGCCAATGCCCTCTAAGAAATTCGCATTAGCATAATTATTATTTTATTCTTTAGTTTTACTCATAAGGTGGCAAAACAGCATTTTTAGTTGGATTAAGAAATTCTGCCATGAATTCAATTCCTCCTTTTTGGTTATCCCTTGCAGACACTCAAATAAAACGTTTCTTATTCAATTATAATTTCCTGAAATTGTCTAAATTCTGCAATAGCATAAGTATCGTGTTATTCTTTACTTGTAAGTCACATTGTCGTTCACAACTAACCGCAGATTTCGGTGTGCAACATTTTCGTTTATGTAATATGTCGCTGTTTTTTCGCTTCCTTTTTATTAATCACAGACTCACGCACAATAAACTAACAAGGTCCTTCATTCCATTGTAATTTCGCTTTGTCTTCTAACCGCAAAATTCACAGTGCAACATTTTGTTTGCAGTTTAGTGGGGTTTTTGCAAAATCGTGTTTCGTACTTTGTCTTTATCATCTCAGAGCAGTTCGTCACCTTGTGTAATTTTTCATGCGTCTTCTAATCGCATATTTAATTCACGGCATGATGCATTCGTTGTAACGCTGGTTGTCACAATGTTTTCTAGCTGCAGATCTGGTTCGCGCTTTATTACTGTGCATCATGTTCCAATGCCAGTGCCCTCTGAAATATCTAAAATATGCATTTGTATAATCATCATTTTGATTTTTGGTTTCAAGTCATTGGGTGGCAAATCAGCAATTTCTCTTGAATTAAGGAATTCTGTAGTGAATTCAATTCCTCTTTCCTCCTTATCCCTTACAAACGCTAAAATAACACGTTTCTCATTCAGTTGTAACTTTTTGAAATATCTAAATTCTACAACAGCATAATTATCGCATTATTCTTCAGTTTTAAGTCAAATTTTCGTTCATTACAAACAGTGAATTTTGCTGTGCAAAATTTTCTTTTATTTGATTTTTTGTTGTTTCTTGTTCCATGCCTTTTTGTTCAGATGTTCAGAACCATTGGTCATCTTGTTTAATTTTGCACACGTAATAAATACTAATTATTACTTCCTCCTTCCTGTTAATCAATCACAGACTCACTCACTCTGAACTTACACATTCCTTCATTCCATTGCAATTTTGTTTCGTCTACTAACCGCTCAAGCACGATCAAATAACGCGTTCCTTCATTTCATTGTAATTTCACTTTGTTTTCTGACATCAAATTTCGTTGCGAAACATTTTTGTTTGCAATTCTATGTGATTTTTGCTGTTTTTATTCAGTGCCTATTTCTTTTGCTTTTCAGAGTTGTTTGTCATTTTTTGTAATTTTGTATGCGTAATAGACACTATACAATGTTACCTCTTCTGGGGAAAAAATGAAGTAATTTATGCTCTTTAAATGTAAAATAAATATGAGATCACATATCTGATTTCTCTTCAAAAAATAAGGCTAAAAATCCCAAGGTGCCACTTTTCAAAAAAAAAGTACGAAGTTGTATTCAAGAAAAAAACTTACAAATACACAAATTTACAAATACAAATATATACACACAGTTGCTCGTTTAAAGATATAAGGAGGATAAAAGGTTATTCTTGATTGCACTGGACTTTGAAAATAGGAGAAGTGAGATACATGCAGTAACCTAGAGTTAGACTTTTAACCAGAATTTCGAGCCAAGACTCAACCCTTCAAAATCTTATCGGCCTGCCGTCTTGATTCTAAAGTCAGATATAAGGTTCCCAAGTCCTGTGACGGCTTTCTCACTCTATTTTAAAAGGAGTGAAAACTTGAGGAGAGAATGGAGGAGAAATTAAATAAAGGAGAAAACTTAAGAATCTAAGGTTCGAAATCTAATGGATGCGGTGGAAATCGCAAATAATTTGTTTAAAAAAAATAATTAATGGGATCCCTCACATAGAAGGGAATTTTTTGTAATCCTGTAGTTTTAGCTCGTAAAGTTGTTTCACAGTGTGTCTCATATGATACAATATATGAAGTTTTGATATGAAGTTCAACATATTGATTGCAGATGGAAGCTTGAAACCTCTCCAGTACGGTTCTCTGATACGCTGCATCTGATGGTGTGATTTCCATTAAGGTTCTATGAATTTATGGGATGTTTCCCCCATTTTTAAAAATAAGGCAAATTTTTCAGGCTTGTAACTTTTGATGGGTAATACTAAACTTGATGAATATTTAAAATCAGTATAAAAATCTTGTTCTCTTGATGTATATATTGGTATCAAAATTATGTTTCTATAAAATTCCGTTTTATAGAGTTTTGGTTACCATTGAGCCGGGTCGCTCATTGCTACAGTTCATTACCACGAACTGTTTGATTTCGAAGTTTTCAAATATTCAAAGTTTTTCCAGAGAAAATCATCTCTTTTGAATTAGTATCGAATTTCTGATGCCTGTGAATCCTATGCAAAGAAGTAAAATAATGTCAGAAAAGAAACTCTTAAGCATTTTTACGGCTTTCCTCCGTTGCACGTAATATACGATTTATATATAGTGTATATAGTGATACACTGTACAGTGTATATACAGTGTATATAGTGAATATACATTGCGGAATTGAGGATAATAGATTAGCCCATTTCCTCATGGAGTGCCAGGAGCTTGAAAGTCTTAGGGATGAAATTTGGGGGGACCATCGGTTGGTGCTACTTTCTCGTATCCTGAGGTCTTCGAAGCCTGGAACCATATGCAAAATGGCACGATATGTGGAAGATTTTATAATGAGTGTGTTTTCTATGCTGTGTTGTATCATTAAATCATGTTGTGTATGGCCGTAGGGCTCAAATAACTTTTTCTTCCTTTCTTCTTTCTATAATCAAATCGTTTAAAAGTTAAGTGTTGTTTTCGTCTTCCTTTCTATACTTTGCCATTTTTTTGATGTGATGGAGGGCTAAAATAAAATATCTATCTATCTATCAATAGAAATTTATTTTTGTTCATGGTATTCCAGATGAAAACATTAAAGTGATTTGTGCTATGTACGAGAACATTATTGCTTCGGCTAAGGTAGGGAATGAGGTTAGTAGATGGTTTCTTTTTGAATCAAGAGTTAAGCAGGACGAATTCTATTTTCATTTATATGGATCATTTCGATGGACTTTATCCTAAGGAACATGGCAAAGGAAACGGAAAAGCCTGGCATCAAATGAGAAATTAAAACTCTTCTAGACTAAGATGTTGTGGAGGATTTGAGTGTTCTAGATGATAATGTTAGCAAAATGAATGATATTTTGGTGGTCTTGAAGGTTCAGGGCGCTAGAAAGACTAAAGATTTTAAAATCAAGGTATAGAAGACAAGTCACATAAACCAAGAATAGAAGAAGGTGAAAATGTGACGTTGGATAACGAGAAGATCGATCAATTGTATAGCTTCACTTAACCAGGAAGCATTATTAGCAATGACGGTGGATGCAGCGAATATGTTAAAAGTAGAATAGCCAAGGGTAAGGGTTACTTTTCACACGGGAAAAACTTTCCAAGAATAGGAAGATAATTCTCAAAACCAAGATTAAGATATTGAAAATTTCAGTGATGGAACTGGTCGTGTTTAGTTCTGAAACGTGGGCGTTTTTAAAGACGGTGGAGGATTTGCTATATATTTTCCAGAGGAATATGCGAATGGTTTTGGGTACTCGTCTGGCTGAACGTGTTACAAACCAGTAAGCTCCGCAAGAAAATTGGTTCTATGTCACTTTTAAGGGCTATAATGAGAAATATGTTGAGATTACGTGGACATGTTTTGTGGAAGAAACATAATGAACGATGATTGCCAATTATTGTCCTTTTCACTCATCATCTAAGGCCACATGAAAAGTAGGTCGTCTCCAAACCGGGTGGGAACAGGTTGAAAGAAAGGATTTAAAAAAAATTCATCTTTTTGAAATGATTGCTTGAATAGATTGGGACGAAGGAGGAGCTTTACGCTTGTTTAGGAAAAGGTGTAAACAATGATGGATGAGGAAGATATGGAATCACCCTATCTCGTGAATTATAATCGTTTTCATTTTGTGTGACAAATTGATATTAAAAAAAAAATAATTTCAGTTCATCAGCTTTGCTCTTATTACTATCCCACATATTTAGAATTCATTGGACAGTCTTGCCGTAATTTGTAGAGCTTGAATGCAAAATCCAGGGAAACGACAGAAAACATAAAATCAAAACCCTACATTACCAAATCTTAAAAAAATGCTATTTACCTTCTTTCATTTTTGTGTCTAAGATATTCAGGTTTAAAACTACTTACATCGTTATTAAGTGTGAATGTTGTTTTATCAATTAAACCAAGCAGAATTTGGTTTTTGAAGTTCAAGATATGGCTGTTCCTAAGAATTTTCTAGCCTACCTTGGCCAGAAAATCCGCTTTTTGCTGATTTTCAGCAAACCAACCAAAAGGAATCATTTCAGCAGTTTGATAGACTTGGACATTCCCACTGCTGCTACTCACTTTGATTGAAAACCTTGCCAACATGGGGAAAGTTTTATTGTATTGTAAGCACATTTAATTGACAGCGTTTTGCTTAACAATCAGCAATCGATTATATTTTGTTTCTTTTAAACTAGCTTCTTCTTGTTAGCTTTTCGAACTATTGGCGCATTCGAGATGCCTTTTCAGTTTTATCAGAATTTTAAGGGAACATAGTTTGAGCAATTTGGCCGCCTTGAGAGCTCCCTAAGGGTTATGAAAATTCACTAATGGACCAATTGTTTTTTTAGAGTTTCAGCAGACGCTGAGGCCCTCAAAATAATTTTCGAGGTGTCGAATGGCCTTAAAAAGACGAAGGAGGATTTGCTATTTATTTTTCAGAGGAAATGCCTGCGAATTGTTCTGGGTACTCGTCTGACTGAATGTATTACAAGCATTAAGCTGAGTGAAATGTTTGGTTCTATCCCATTTTTAAGGGCTATAATGAGAGAAAGGGTGGGTTCACTGTGGATGAAGGATGATGAAAGATGATTGCCAAGGATTGTCCTTTTCATCCATCATCTAGGGCCAAACAAAATGCATGTCGTTTCCAAACTGGGGAGAAAAGGTTATAAGAAAGGATTTAAAGAAAATTTCAACTTCTACGAATATATTGCTTGAATAGATTGTGGTTGAGGAGGAGCTCGCGCAGCTGTATTGGTCTCAGACGGCTTGTTTACTATAGTGATGTGTTAGTATTAGTAGTAGTAGTGCCGTGGGTTTGTTGTAATGATCTTGATCAGTGCGTTATTAATATTAAACTTGGTTGCCATATTGGGTTTTTATTATACTGGGTTGGTTGCCATATTGGATCACAAACGATCTGATTTAAGCTGAAACGACTAAGTAGAAATTCTTAAAGAATTGGGAAGAAAGTCAAACTGTAGTGTAAACGGTGGTGGATGAGGAAGGGGCAGTTTCCTTCTTAGACGGAATTGTCCTATACCGTCTGTTGTAACCTTTTTTGTTTTGTGAGGCCAAACTATTTCGAATTGATTGGCCGGTCGATCGGAAAACGATCTGATTTGAGCTTAAACCACTAAGTAGACGTTCTTAAATTGGCTACTCACTTTCAATGTGTCAAAATGCCATTTTTTACACTTTGGACACAAGAATATCAATACAACTTACTCTCTATAAGGTCAGTCTCTTTCTCCAGTGTTAGAAGAACGTGACCTAGAAGTATTATTGGAGAGCATCTTGAATTTAGCCCTCATACAAATAGGCAGTAGCATCAGCTAGCTAATCACTAGGACTCATAAAAAGAGTAATTTCCTCCCGTTCTCCTAAAATCCTGAGCCTTTTGTACAAATGACTTGTTCAGCCAAGGCTGGAGACAGGTATGATCTTTGCATCCCCCATTTTCAAAAAGGATGTTAAAATTCTTGAAGATGTCCAGAGAAGAGCTACTAAGATGGGGAGTAGACTGCATGACCTCCCTTACCCTACAAGGCTATGCAAGCTTAAACTCCAAACTGTAGTTTATAGAAGAAGACGGGGTGATGCTTTTCTGGTTCATAGACTTGTTAATTCCAAGGCACTTCCTGATCCCTATCCTCTGGCGTCTCAGGACTCTCATACAAGGGGACATAACTTCAGTTATTCAGGCATTTCTCCTCAAAGTGGCAACGCACCCATTTTCTGATCAACCGTGAGTTTCTACAAGGAAAAATCCTTAGATTGCTCCAAGCTGCAATTTAAGGTAACTTAAGACAAGCCACACCAGATATTTCACATCAAAAATCACCAAATCTTAAGATACGGATAACAATCGGTTTGAATTTAATAAAGTGCAAAAAGAAAAAGCTTAAAGATTGAAATACGAAAAAATTTAAACTGGAAAGTATGAGATAAAAAAAAAGAATTGAATGGTATAATGGACACCAGTTTCGGAACATCCAAGGCCCCAGTATTGAATATCGAAAGTTCTCTTTATATAAAGACCAAATCTTAAAATAAGAGAAATAACCGGATAGTATTTAATAAAGACTAACCTGAAAAACCTTAAACACCACTACACCGTAGAATCTAAGTTAAAAAGTGTCAGATCAACAAAAATATGGATGGTATTATGGGCCAAAAATTCAGATGAGCTCAGCCACCAAGAGTGGGAAATCCAGAGTTCTCCTTAAAAAAAAGACCAAATATCAAAAATATGGGATACAATCGGTTAGAATTTAATAAAGTGGAACTAGAAAAACCTTAAATATTGAAATACGGTAAAATTTAAGCTAGAAAGTACGAGCTCAAAACCTAGAAAAGTTAGCGCCCATAAGACGAAGTCGCAAAATCTGATACCATAAAATGCAACAAAATGATAAATGTGAACAAAATCTTATTTTGAAGAAAAGGAAATTCCGGTCCAACCTTCAAAAACTAGAAGGCCCAGTGGCTTGAAATGAAATCACAAAATCTGATACCATAAAATGCAACAAAATGATAAATGTGAACAAAATCTTATTTTGAAAAAAAGGAAATTACGGTCCAACCTTCAAAAACTAGAAGGCCCAGTGGCTTGAAACGAAGTCGCAAAATCTGATACCATAAAATGCAACAAAATGATAAATGTGAACAAAATCTTATTTTGAAGAAAAGGAAATTACGGTCCAACCTTTAGAACTAGAGGGCCCAGTGGCTTGAGACGAAGTCGCAAAATAAGTAAAAAAAAAAACTAGTATGAAAGAAAAATGAAATCATAGTCCAACCCTCAAAAGCGGGAAAGGTTAGCATCCTAAGATGAACTCGCAAAATCTGAGTCCATTAAGTCTAAGAAAAGAATAAAATATATAAATAAGTCTTATATGAAAGATAAATTAAATCCTGGCCCAACCCTCACAGCCTTGAAGGGTTAGCACCCTAAGGCAAACTCGCAAATCAAGATTTTCAAATTTCAATTATTTGGAAAAGTAAAAATTTAATATATATTTAAGAAAGTTCGATGAAGTACTTCTTAGCTCAAACAATAAACCGATAGCTAACAATTTAAGGTAGAAAGGGAGATTTTTGACCATAATATTGAAAAAGAACCACAAATTGAATAACATATTTGCATGCTTCCATCAAGTTTCATGAAACAGGGATTTTAGCCGGTTTTATCTGTAAAAGTACCAAGAACACAGTAAATGAAAGAGTGTCTTAACCGTTCTGATTAGAAAAAGTAGCAAGAAGAATGATAACGCAAGGGGATTGAATCGGTTTATCAGCTAAAGTACCATGGATGATGAAAATGAAAGGGGATTTTAACCGATGTCATCTGTACAAGAACCAAAAAACGGTGAAAATGAAACGAGATTTGAAACAGTTTGATCATTAAAAGTACAAAGAACCATGAAAATGAAAGGGGATTTTAACCAATTTGATCTGTAAAAGTACCAAAAACGTTAAAATGAAACGGCATTTGAAAAGGTTAAACGAGTAAAAGTATCAAGAATAGATACAATGAAATGGGATTTGAATCGATTTGAAATCTAAAATTACCAATAGCAGAGACAATGAAATGAGTATTTGAATCAGTTTGACCACTTAAATTGCCAAAAATACTGAAAATGAAATGGGGTTTAAAAAGCTTGATAATCGAAAATAGCAAGAACAATGAAAATGAAAGGATATTTGAATCAGTTTGATCAGTAAATTTACAAAGAACCGTGAAAATAAAAGGGGGTTTTAAGCAGTTTGATCTGTAAAAGTATCAAGAACAGAGACATCAAAATGAGGTTTGAATCGATATGACCACTGAAAGTACCAACAACAGAGACAACAAATGTTAGTGCTGCCCATTTGTTCATTTACAGTCATAGTTGACGAAATTTTTTACTATCCCATGTGCTACCATCTATTCAGCTATAGTTATAGATGGTACCATAAGTCATTTTTGAACCGATAGGTTATAATAGACTAGTTGCTGTCAAGTTAGATCTATCTGGGTTCACTTAGCGTGCCCCTTCACGCTAAGTGAACAGCAAGAAGCCTATCTTTTGAAGTATAAGTTTACACGGTCAACATTGGTTTACACAGTTTATGCGGTTATTTTTGTCAGAAGATACGTATAAGAATTTTTGTTTAAGCTTATGCTATCAATTTTAGTTTATACGGTTTATACGGTTATTTTTTGTTGGAAGAAACGTTTTGGCAATTTTCGTTTAGGTTTTTAAGGTCAATTTTAGTTTATATGGTTATTTTTGTCAGAAGAAATGCTATTGGGAATTTCTTTTAAGTTTATACGGTTAATTTCAGTTTGTACAGTCTATACGGTAATTTTTGTCGGAAGAAACATTATTATGAGTTTTCATTTAAGCCTGTATGATCAATATTAGTTTATACAGTTCATATGGTTAATTTTTGTTTACAGAGACAGGATTGGGAATTTTTGTTTAAGTTTAAAGGTCAATTTTAGTTTCAACGGTTCACATGGTTCTCGTTTGTCATAGCAAGCTTTATGGGAATTTTTGTTTATGTTTAAATTGTGGTATCTCAAAAGATGGGAGGGAAAATTGGCTTTTCAACTGAGATTCAACAAATTATAGATAAGATAAGATAAGATTTATTTGCAAAAGAACTATCACAAGCTCTAAAGAGCCGAATTCGCTTTATATGTCACTAAAAGCTAAGAAAAAAATCAAAATAGTACATTAAGTCAAACACTTAAAATTAAAAGGAATTAAAAAAGCAAAATCATCAAAGATAAAGCAAATTCAAAGAATAAATCATCAAAGATAAACTTAACAATTAAATTACAAAAACATTGCAGTAAAAAGGGGAATTTGGCAATTACATGATCATGAATTATTATTAAGGTGTTTCAGAATAAATGGTATAAAACTTTTGCGAAACCTTTCTTTAACAGCATGAATCGGAGAGTAAGTTGGGATTGCTAAGGAGGCTGACCGGGGGAGTCGGAGTCTAATGGGATTGTGAAAATCAGGGAGTAAGTCCTCAGTGCGGGGATTGGAAATGACTGATTTAGCGAAAAGCAGGCAAATTTTTTCCCTCCTTTCTTTTAAGGTGGTAATGCGCGCAGCTTTAAGGAGGAAGGAGTATGGAATTTTGCCTTCTTTGTAAATGATCCTGAGTGAACGCTTTTGGACCGACTCGATTTTGTCACTAAGTTCATTTGAAAGTTGCGAATGCCAGACCGGACATGCATATTCCAATAACGGTCTGATAAAGGATAAGTATACACGGAGGGAATGTATCTTAGGACAATTAAATTTGTTTAGTAGCTTAAATTATGCCATTTCTCGAAAACTCTCCGCACTTAAGCGACTGGCATAGTCTCGTGGCCTAGTCCTGGTCAGAATAGTGCTGCATCCATTGAAAGTTCAAAAAAGCAGCTCTTATTAGGACTTTTGACTCTGAATTCAAATTTTACGAAATGAATTTATAGAAAATATCAAGGAAACACATTTCTATGATTAAAATATTTGCCCGGAAATCAGAATGTCTAGTCCTGGTTAAAAAACAGCTGTCTCCAAGAATTTTTGTTGAAGTTTATATAGTCAATTTTAGTTTATATGGTTATTTTTTGTCAGAAGAAAGGCTATTGTGAATTTTTGTCTAAGTTTGTACAGTCAATTTCAGTCTATTCGGTTCATACTAAAGCAGCGTAGTCAGGAGGTGGTTAAGTAGTCTGAAAAAGCCAACGAACATATATAAAGCCCAGAAAAACTATCCGTTACTCAAGATTCAATACAAATTGATATCTTTGATTAGGAGTCAATTCCCTTGATTGGAGTCCTTCTTCAGGTCACCCAGCAGTGCTGTTTGGAGCAATGGTTCCGCAGAGGCTAGCTAATGATAGTTTCTCACTGATATGGTTATTAGGTCATAATGGGAAGATTTATTTCCCATGGTAAGGACGGAGAATGAAGCCTATGCCGAAGATGAAACCACCAGTCGTCTCGCAAATAAAGTCTTCATAAGACGCTTAGTGGAAGAAAGGGATAAAAAGTCTACAAAATGGGACTATTTTATAGTATACGAGCTGCTTCGTGCCTTTTGTACCAAAATAAGATTAGAACTTTGAAGAAAAAGGAAAAAATCTCACCTTGTTTGCAGCGAGCTATAAAAATATCAAGAGGAGATAACAAATATGAAGATAATTAGAATTGTAATTTTGCTTTAACATAAAAATTACAATAATTTGCGATTTGGCTCGTTTTTTGTTACCTCATGTACCAGTTTATGTTAGACTGGATTTTCAGAAGCTGCTAATAGGCAAAGGTAAGTAAAATCAGAAATTTTTTTACTTTTTTTAGACACTTACTCTGTCTGTTTATTCTTTGATTTGTAAATACCGGCTATTTGATATTAACAAAACAAATTTTCCATTATTCAAAGCATGAAGCTGTAGACAAAACAAACTTTGTCAAGTTTGATAAAAAGATTACTTTTTTTACAAATCTTGTCACACAAAACTGCTGAACTACAAAGTTACGTATATTTCATTAAATACCAAAGACAATTCATAGAATTTTAGGATAATCCATCGAGTATCATTTTTCACGCTTTTCAAGAGCTTTCATTATTTTTGAGAATATGTCTGATGGGATGTTCTCTGGCAAGTTTTCCATGTCTGATTTGATTTTTGATAAGGTTTGTTCAACATGGATTTCAAACCTCTTTTTCATATCCATTTCATCATAGAATTGCCGGATTTTCCGAATGTCTTCGTCTCTTTGTGATCCATAATATTCCTAGAAAATTTAATAAGGGCGTTGTCAAAAAAAAGAAGCTCATTTTTTCAATTAGCTTAGCTGTTAAGAAATCAGTTAAATAGAAATAACTTATCAATGAACATTTTCATAAGGAACACACAAGCACTAATGCTTCTCGGGTGCTTTCAGGTAGTTGAACCGATTTCTAGATAACATGTCATGAGAAAATATTTGAATCTAAAACTAGTGTTCCCTAATAGTGTGGGAGCTCCACCCCCATCCAGGCACCCGAATTATGGTTGCAGTAATAGCTATAAATTTGTAAACTACGAAGGACTACCCATAGTAATGAAAATTAAAATAAGACTAATTAAATCTAACTTCAAAATTAAATTAAAAACTGTTAAGACACAGGTATTTTCCATTTGCACTAATTTCAACTAACATATTTATTCAAATTGGACTAAGCAGTGAATTGTAATAGCGTCATTTACATTATTGTGATATATAAATATTGGGAGAGGGCTCATTTGAATATAAATCCAAACATTTACTGCCCTACTTTAGGTGCAAATGCTTATATAGGTAATTGATTTATCCTGCTCGAAAACCTCAAGTCGAATATTCGGAGTCCCTCATCTTTAAAATGGTTTTAAAGTAATTTTGAAGAAAAAAGAGGAAACCGGGATCAAAATCGCCTTAGAAATTAATCTCAAAATTAAACAAAATTCTTGGAAATTACATGAACAAACCAAGAAGCATTTTCTAATCAAAGGCAGAAAATAATTATGCACTCTCTCATGGACATTCACGGAATATTTTCTTCAGTTTTTCAAGCATCAGCTTTACCGATCTCTTCTTGACGACGACTTCCTATTGTATACTTAGTACACTTAGTAAAAAAAAAAATTCTATGAGGGGGCATGAATGGCTTCAAAGCAAACTTTCAAGTCATTTCTTAATGCCTTCTCATTGATTAACGAGATGGGAGACTTCAATTCCAAGCTCGGATCATCAAATTTCTGTGTTCACTTATTTCTGACAAAAAATTACGTGTTTATTAATTTATTTAGATTTTTTTTTAGCGGTGTTTTGCTTTGCGTTTTGTAGTGTAGACCAATTACTTCATAGCCACGGTCAAGTATTTTGCAGGTTACAGTGAAGAATCTGAGAATCTATGACCACGAGGACGAAACCGATGTCCACGGAGATTGGATGAAGCTGGGACAGTGGTAAAATTACCCTTTATAATAATTGCAACAACCATCCATGGTAGGTTAGCAACAAAGAGAGATAAAATTCTACAAAAAAACCTCAAACGAGACGACGGCCAGTAGAGAGGAAAGACTAAAACAACGCGGATATTTTGCCTGTATCCAAACAAGGCGTCCTCAGCACAAGATAAAAAGAAGTTATCTTGTTCTCATTGAAGTAACTCGAATAGCTTCTTTTCCCTACGTGGAGAAGTAGCAACAATTGTATTTATTATTATTGGTGGTGTTTTTTTTTTTTTTTTAGTTTAGTTTTCTTTTATCTTATGCTAAGGACGCCTTGTTTGGATACAGGCGAAATATCCGCGTTGTTTTAGTCTGTCCTCTCTACTGGCCGTCGTCTCGTTTGAGGTTTTTTTTGTATAGTTTTATCTCTCTTTGTTGTTTATTGTCATGTCTGGCCAGTTCGGCTTAAGAACTTTCATCTGTGGAAGGTCCGGTCGATGGACGGACTGGCCTTTCGACAAAATTATATGTCGCTGGGACACCGACTTTCATAGCTAACAAACTCAAATAAACCATCGATTTTTACCATACTACTCAGAGCATTATCCATCTTTGGAGGAAGTGCTTCAGCTGCTGCTGCATATCAGGTTTTGTTTTATACTACTAGCATTGACGTTGAATGTCTCACCGCTATATCCAAAATTACAAAATATGTCTTCTCATGCCCTTGACCGCTTTCCTTTACCAGTTGGTATTGATGTTTTATTTTACTGATCATAGCTATTTCTTTAACTAGGCATAAGATCTTTTTATTTAGTCTCAAAATTAATGTTTTATATTGGTTTGGGTCATTTCCATAAAGCTATTATCTGTAATTATAGCCGTTGGGTCTTCAATTGACATTTTGAAAGTAATGACTAACATAAAGTCAAGCCTCCACTTTTACAAATTCTTAGAGCTTTCGGCTCAGTAATAATCTATATTTTTTGCATACTCACAATATTACCTTGAAAAAATTGGCAACTGAAAAACAAAATCATTAAAAACTTTTAGAATTCCGAATTCAATTAAATATCAGTGTCAATAGTGAGGGTTTCTAGTTCCTGATGGGGTCCAACCCTTCGAATTTCTGATCCCCGGCACTTCTTTGCAAGTTTCTTCAAGACGCGGGTGCTTGTTACATAATAGGGAATATTTTTCCTTTGGTTGTAATGTTAATTGTTTAACAACCTAAGCGTGTCGGCAAAAACCCACATGGTCTGCCAGTCAAGATATTTTCCTCTCAAGATGCCATTATTATTGATTATGTACACATGTCTGTCGCGTAATTGTTTACCTAAGTTGAGAGTAATATAATCTCGCATGACTTCCTAGAGTTCAGGGCCCACAAGTCGAGTGGGGAACTTCTGATTGTAACTCAGGACAGTGGAGAAGTGGGTGTTCTAAATATAAAATTTCATTAAGTTTAATGTACCCATCAAAAGCTACGAGCCTGAGAAAATGTGTGTGGTTTTTGAGAAAGGGGAGAAACACCCCCAAAAAGGTAATGAACCTTAATGAAAAGCAAACCATCATATTCAGCATATCATGGAACCAACGTTGTAAACGTTGGTTCATGGAACAAACGGAGGTTGTAAAGGTTTCAACCTCCCATCTGCTTTAATGTGGATTTTTTTTTTTTTTTTTTTTTTTTTTTTTTTTTTTTTTTTTTTTTTTTTTTTTTTTAATTACAAGAAAGATCACGGATACGTGTTTATTTATTTAATTTAATTTCTATCTTTTTTTCGCCAGGGTGATCGCATAGGACCAATGGTCGAAAATATGGCTCGTTCGAGCGAAAACTAAAAGTTCTAGTTCCTTTTTAAAGTAACAAAAATATTGGAGGGCAGCTAGCCCCCCTTTCACGTCCTTTTTTCCCTGAAATCATCCGATCAATATTTTAAAATATTCATTTTGTTCACCGTAACTGAAAAATCAAATAAGTGGCCTTCTGGGGATGACATGACCCCCACAACCTGGCTGTAAGTTATGAATTTTGCCTATTGTTTACGTGTAGTACTTTTTATTTGTAAGTAAACATACATTTTTCGGGGAGAGAGAATCTTCCGCGAGGGGATTTTCCACGGGGATACTTATCCATGGATAAAGAAGTTTCTGGAGATGAGCTTACAAGGGGGAATTTTGTTTGGGAGAATTTGTCAGAACTCCTATGCGAAATTTGTCCTACCTTCTCTTTGCCGATTCAATTTTTCATGTAGAGATGTTCTGGGGAAATTGTCATGACTCCCCTTAGTACCCTGGGGTAAAGCTATAAGTAACGGATTTAGCGTATCGTTTATATATAGTATTCAATATTCGGAAGCAAACAGACATTTTTTAGGGAGGGATAATTTTCCACGGGGTAATTTTGCACAAGAAGAATTTTCCATGGGCTGAGAAGTTTGCGGAGATTAACTTACAAGGGGGAATATTAAACGGGAGAATTTACCCGAACTGCTATACGAAATTCATCTTAATTTCTCTTTGCCGATTCAATTTTACATCTAGAAATGTTCTGAAAAAATTGTCCGGAGGAAATTTTCAGAGAGGTTAAAATTATATGAGGGATTTTTTCATGGGAGGGATGTATTTCAAAGGGGGAAAATATCCCATGGGGAAGTTTTCTGTGGGAGAATTTGTTCATGGCGAAATTTTCCGCAGGAAAGTTCTTCATGGGGGAACCTTCCACGGGAGAAATTTTCTATTTGGAGTATAGAATTTCTAGAAAAAATTTCCTATCGAGGGCTTTTCCAGCATAATTTGAAATAAGATAAAAAAATAAACAAAAAATAAGTCTTTTCTTCAAATGAAAGTAGGCTAAAGAGAATTTTCTAGGCGAAATTATCCACAAGAAAATTTCTGGGTGAAATTTTCAGCAGGATGGATTTGTCATCGGGGAGGGAGATTTAACGCAGGAGGAAATTTCCATGAAGGAATTTTTGCTGGTGGAGAGAGTAATTTCCATGGGTGAGAGAGGCAGATTTCACGGCATTATTTGAAAAGGACCAGATAATTAAATTCAGAAAAAAAAGTTTTTTCAACTCAAACTAAGGAGGAGTGTAGAAACTTGAAACGAAAAGAAATCAAATCGCACATAAGGGGGAATTTCCCCTCCTCAATACCTCGCTTTGTACATAAAAATTGGATTTTTTTTCTCCCAATTCTTTAAGAACAGCCCATGAAACAAAAGGACCATTTAATTAGAATAAGAAGCTTTTTTAAAATACTAGAAATTACGCATATGAGGAGCATCCCTCTTATACGGAATAATTTTTGTTCGTTTCAAATTTTAATGCTGAACCTTAATTTAAGTTGATTTTTTTTTTTCTCTGAAAGTTAGAACTAATTATCTGGGGAAAACATTGACATGTTGCTGATGTTGAATAGCGAAAATTCACCAATAGCTAATCTTTCTTTATCCTGAGCCCGACTAATTTCAAATATGGACTTTTATGATACTCGAAGATATCATGTAATCGAATATGATACTACGTAATCGAAGTTTATTTTTATTCTTAGATTTTACATTATTCAAAGTGAAAAAGATGAGTAAAATACACTTTAATTACAATTTTTATTTAGCTTTGGCAAAGCCAATAGTTAATCTGAATAAAAGAAAATTGATCAGAAATATCGAAATCGATATATCGATTTGCGAATATCGAAAGTAAAAATGTCGATATATTGTTAAATCGCTTAATCGAATTATCGCCCAAAACCGAAGGGAATATCTACAAGGGTTTGCAGTATTGATTAGGCCGCATTAAACCAGAGGTATTTTTTAGGTCTGTGTAGGCAATTTCATGCAAAATATTTGCAAGAAATTAAATGGTAAGTTAAAATACCTCTTCTAAACAAAATTACAGAGGATACCCAACCATTTTTCAAAATTTTCGTTTCAAATAAAGTACCTGAATGTCAGAAAATGTCAGAATAAAGTACCTGATCAAACAGTTCATGGTAACGAACTGTAGGTAAGGTTCTGCTCAACAGTGACCGAAACTCTAAAAGACAAAATTTTAATATCAGTATATACATCAAAAGGATCAGCTTATTATGTTGATTCCAAACATATAAGACTCATCATGTTTAGTGTTACTCATTAAAAGTTATGAGCCTGAAAAAATTTGAATGATTTTTGGAATAGGGGGAAACACTCCCTAAAACTTAAAGGATCTTAACGAAATTCATGCAACCATATTCAGCGTACCAGAAAACTCTACTGTAGAATTTTTAAGCTCCTATATACAAAAACGTAGATTTCTGCTATTTTTGCCAGAAGGAGATCGCAGATGCGTGTTTATTTGTTTTTATTTTTGTTATTTTTTGTTTTGCTTTTTTCCAGGGGTGATTTTGTTGAAATAATGATCCTAGAAGATCGGGAGAGGGTGTATTTGAACGGAAATTAAAAGGCCTACTGCCCTTTTGAAGTGACCTAGAAGATTGGAGGGCAACTGGCCCCCCTCTCACGCCCATTTTTCCCCAAAGTTATCTGATCAAAATTTTGAGAAAGCCATTTTGTCCAGTATAGTTGAAAAATCAAACGACTGTGTCCTTAGGTGTAAAATGAACCCCTGCAGTCTGTGGAGAGAGGCCTGTAAGTTACGAAGTTTGCCCATTGTTTGCGTAGTCTTTCTTATTGGGAAGTGTGCACATTTTCCGGGGGTGTGTGCTTGGGATGGATTTATATAGGGAGAATCTTCCTTGGGGAGGGCATTGGAATTGTGTAATTTGGGCTATATATTTGCACATTAGGGTGAGGGGATTAAGTTATGTTAAGGACATTGTCCAAATACTTTACCCCTCCCCCCTAATGTGCAAATATATAGCACGCATTATATTATAATATAAACTAAGGGTTATTTGAAGGTTATATTTCATTAGGATTAACCTAACTGTACTTATTTGGTGTGTTTCGTTTAATTAACCAGTACTGAAAAAAATATTAATTGGCTGATCTTATAGAAAGAGACTTATAAACAGGATTTACAGGAAGAGACTAATAGACAACATATGCAGGCATAATTATCATTAACAAAATAACTAACCTGAAAGTATTTTTTCTGCTCATTAGTTCCATGTGTTAGCGCTTGAGCAGCAAACCATGTACATTTTCCTTCTTGTATGTCAGTTCCAATTTTACCAGTGATATTTGGATCGCCGTACAAATCAATGAAATCGTCTTGTTCTTGGAAATAAATTCCAAGCGGTATTGCTATATCCCGAACAGCATCAAAAGCACTCTTGTCCTTGAAACCATTCTAGAAATAGTCAAACCTTAGATTTGGTGTACATAACTGGCTATTCATATTCCTGAGGTTTGAAACGAAAACTGATCAAAAATTTAAAGCAAGTAAGGAAAAAGTAATTAAAATCTTGATTTTAACTTTTAACAGAAGATTTATTCCTATAAAGTAGGAATTAATAGTTTGTGCCAGTAGACTTATAAGTTCTTAGTAGATTTAAGTTATTTTGTTTGACAAACCATCTTGGATGTGACCAAAGACACTGCTCTTTGTCAAGAAAGATATTTCTTGGGACGGAAGGGAGTAAACTTTTCACAGTTGCCAAAAAAAGCATTGATTTAAGTGTGAGAGTATATTAAAGTCTTTCGAGTTTAGTTCAGGCGACATTTGCCTTTAAGGCTCTTGTGAATTGAAGAGATTAAGCAGACCAGTGCCAATTAGTCATATGCTTTGCGTCAGCTTTAGCCTTCGGTGCAAGTATGAGCTACGTTTTCCAAAATTAAGTATTTGGCTGTTTTTACTCTTGAATAAACAGTTCTATCTTGCAACTCTTGCGACCTTAATCTGAAACATAAATGTGTGGTTTTTGCCAAAAATCAATCGTTTGGACTATGATAGGTAGCAATTAGGATGTAATTTCTCGGATAGAGCCTGATAGTTCATATATCCAAGAGATTCAAAGGAATATAAGAGCCCTGATTACCAAATCAAAAATGTAGTAGATTGGTTTTTCGTCTAAAACAGAAACTGGATTCCAAGTGACAATCTAAGTGAAAATCTAAATCTGGAAAAAAAAGTGAAAAACCTACATTAGGTTATATTCAATTTTTGATCAAATCATCAACAAATCATGGAGTTAGTAGTGACGCCCCTCTGCTTTTAAGGGTCCTTATAGCCGCTGCTCTATTCTTCCTTTAATGATTTAGTATGACGAAGAAAATTAACGGTAATCCCCTCAGGGCAAGACGCAGGTGCAAGTTACGCAATACGGAATGTTTTCTTAGAGACGCGGGTGTATGTTACGGCATATTGATTTTTGTTAAGAGATGCTGGTGTTAGTTACTTAAAAACCTAAGGGTGTGGAAAGAAACCTTCAGGGGGGCCACCAAATCAGGTTTTCGTTGGATGTTACGTAACAGGGTTTGGGGTGTTACATAAGAGAGTGTTTTTCATTGGTTGTTACGTAATAGGGTTTGATTGTTACATAATTGGGCTCGTTAGAGTCCGTTAGTCAAGCGGGGAAGTCCCGGTTGCAAAAAATTATCTTGGTATAATATTCACAGGTGAAGGTTACGTAATCGTGTGTGACTTGTTTTTGGTTCCGGAGGGGGCCTTCTAATCCAGCAAAAACTGGTTTTGAAAGTCAACAACACGTGAGTTGTATGGTTTCCTCAGTATTGAAAAAGGGTTCAGTGTGTCAGCATCAAGGATATTATTATTCAGTAATGAATGCTTTTACTCTATTGGATACTGAAGGCGTTAACAATGGCGAAACGAAACATAGAGTACCTAAAGTAATAGGAGAAACTATAATCGTTGTCGGTTAACTCCAGAATGGGAAGAGAAGTTTGCACGATATCTAGTAACATTAAACAAATGTTTAATTCTATATGAAAACTGGTTAAGTCTAGATAATAATTTTCAAACATTGTCAGCGGAGAAGAGAGTCTTCTCTAAGAGAATGACTGACATTTTGATGAAAAATGAGCCTCCGCCTTTGAATTACCGAATTAAACTTTTACTTCGTGGGCCAAATGCATTTACTCAATTGATTGACATACTAATTGAAACAAAACAAAACACTATTGTGGTTTTGCTTTTAATCACTATCTAGAAATTTATTAAAACGACCATTTTGCAGGGTATAAAGAGATAGGTTGAAAAATCCTGTCTAAACAAGCTTTGTGACGTCACTCGATTACTCTTCTTCCTAGAAGACATTCATTTTATCAATCGCAAGTCGGTTCCTTTTTGGAAGTGATACAGTCAACATTGAACAATATTTGACACAGTTCCATTATGTTTGCAATCATAGGGCAGCTGGTCATCCTGCAGGAATTGCACTATTGTTGATGACTATAATGAAAAGTGCGGATTATGTAATCCATGTAAATTGCATAGAGGATATGCAGTGCAAATTAGTTCAGTTCAGTTCAGTTTATTAACATCAAAATAAATGGACAACAATAACTCTCTACCCCTACAAGGCTCCATTGCCCGTTACATAGGGTCTAAAACAAAAATAAATACCAAATAAAGAGTCTCTTCTAAAAAAAAACAAGAAATCCAATTAAATAACTTTGTGTTATTTGTACTTGCCACTTCGTCCTCGAAATCTAAATCCAAGTCCACACCATCTCCCACCAACACAAAATCACAACAATTAAAATTAAATAAATAAACGTGCTCAAGCCTAGCAACTAGGGATGTCGCCCTACCCTCATTATTCAACATAATATTAAACAAATAGCAATATTAATTCAAATCAATTCAAAAATAAATTTATTTTCAAATTTATTCTCCATTATATTTATCAACCAAAAATATTTTTAGTTGGGTTTTAAAGGCATCAAACGAATGAATGCTACGGACATTATCAGGGAGATTGTTCCATACTTTACTACATGCTATTCGAGGACTAAAATCTTATCTGACAGTCTTAGTTTGATGTAATAGTAGGTGGTCTTTATTGCCCAGATTATAAGAGCTCCTTGAATTAAATAAATCGGGAAAGAAAGAATTGAAACAGCGAGGCAGTTCACCATGAAGATACTTGAAAATCATTGAAGAGCAAGAGACGACATAGAGTGCATAAGTATTCAAAAGCACTCTCCGATGACCTTTATTAAATTCGTTAACTAACTGGCGAGCCTTTTGATGAATTACTTTAGTCGGATGGAGCAGAGACTAGAAAGTAGACATCCAAATCGAGTTGCAGTAAGTTAAATACAGCTGAATAAATGAAAAATACAGGGTCTGAAGAATAGATCCAGGAAAGATGTGTTTAAGTTTCCAAATAATCCCAAGATTACGTGATATTTTTGCTTGGACTATCTTGATGTGGTTTCTAAAAGAAAGATTCTAATCCAACAAAATTCCTAGGAAACGCACATATCTTACGTTATGTCGAGACAAAGGTCCTTTCGAGGTAGATATAGTTGATAAGGACGGGCATACCTTACCAGTTCTAGAAAATATGAGAAAGTGTGATTTAGCGATATTTAAAGCAAGTCGGTTAGTATCAAACCAGTGGTAAGACCGCTCCATAAGCATGTGAAGTTTAACCTCTAAAGCTTGTTCCGTGGCTTCAGCACATAGGATATTGTTGTCGTCAGCGAAGGCAACTAAATCTTCATGAGGGAATGGCAGAATATCAGAAGATGTTACCGTGTTTTCCTTTTCGTATTAAAGACTGTAATTCTTGTCCTCAAGATGTTTGTAATTCTCTCACTAGAGGTTTTTACGCTCCAATTGTCACTGTGGTAAATGTGCTCAGTTAGGAAATACCCTGGCGTGATTACAAAAAAAAAATACTAACATGATTTCAATTTATTTTTAAGAGACTTTTATGGTCGTGGTTATAAATTTTTTGGGAAGGAAAACCTGGTCTACACTTCAATTGCTTGAATAATAAGAGGGTCTGGTTTTTAGAAAATTGTTCTGGTTCTGGTTTTTTGAATTATTTCATACAAGTATGAAAGAGTATTTTCAATTAGAAAGCCGTTCAATCGAGGATTGTCACCATAAATGCTAAGAAATTCACTGTAAGTATATCCGTGACATCGAAAAATAAATTACTATAGTGCATGAAAACTATAGCATTTGGTTGATAATTCTTGTACTCACTTTTAATTTGATTAAAAGATTTTCCAATTTGCTGAAGAGAGTTTTGAATGTGAGGCTTATAGAAAGCATATGGAAGGCCAAGAGGAGCAAAATATTCAATTTTTTTACACTTGAAAGATGTACAACCAATGCCCCGTTGTTTTTACAGTTGATGGGCTACTATTGACAATGAAAAGGTTATTTTTAAGACTTTGAGTATGATCGAGGAAATCCAAGGTTATGCAATAGGATTTATGTTTGGACATGTAGAGATCCAAATTGAATGCATTGATTTTTTTATTTTTCTTTCAATTGTGCCTAAGTCTAATAGAACGATGCCATCAGGGATAATTTCCCAACTGGTTTCAAATTGAATTAGAGAGGTTAATGCTATACTCTTCTTCAATTGTATACACAATTTTCATAGAATAGCCCCTCGGCAGCAATTTATTTTTCATTATTAGATTTTTCGACAATCAAGTGTAAATCTATAAATGTGGAAGTCATATCTGTGAAATAGTCTTCATCGGAATAAATTTGAAAATGTACATTTTCAGAAAGCGGTTGTTGCGGATAAAATTGTTCATACTACGGAAAAATTAATACTCATGCTACATACTAAAAGTTAGAGATAAGTCAACTGAAGGATGAGATTTTTTATGTGGTAGATATGCCCTTTCTAAGAAAAGAAATCCTTTTTTGATCTAACAATTTTTACTCTTTGTTTCTTTTTCTTCTTTGACAACAGCTATGTTTTACGCTTCCTGGCTGAATTGAGACTGATGAGCGATGATGTGTTTCTCGCCCTTTATAAAACTTATCTGCTTTGTCACAATTTCAAATCGCTCACCGAGGGATCGCGCTATGGACCTGAGATTTTGTGAAACACTTTCTTTAAAATCCTTCCCAGATCCCCAATCATGCAGTATAGAGGAGACAAAATCCACGGTAACTGGTGCAATTTATATTTGTACGGTAATGCAGAGCGAAAAAAAACTTAGCAAACTAATTGTCGAAACCCTAACTGGAAATTGACGAGCGATCCCTATAATAGCCCATTTTACAATGGACTATTAGCAAAATAGCGATCAATATCAGGACAAACAAAATGATTTTTTATTAGGCATCTCACTGAATGGGTCGAAAACGAAATGTAATCAGAGACAAGATTTTTTGTTATTCCTAGAGGATCGCCCAATTTGCTTCCTAATTTTAACTGACAGAGCTCCAAAAGGAAGTGTTAACGAGAATATATTGAAATTGCTTTATATTGTATTGGTGAATGTGTTTATGAGAAGTTTTTCTTTCAAAAAAATGTAGAAGGGGGACATTGGTATTACCGACTCTCGATTTTTCAACAAAAGACGCGTAAAAAAATATACAATTGTGTGATGAGAAGAGGTGTGTATAGTCCGTATGGATGAAATGATCCTTGCCTCTGAAATTTTGCTTTAATAAAACGATCTTTAAAACCGAGAACCTTACGTAAATCATCATTGAGGGAAATTCACTAATTCTCAAATACATTAGTAATGTACATACTCTTCTGTTTTGTTGAACAGTTAATGTGAAACCACCCTTTCTTCGACTAGCAATATTTTTGTTGATAACTCGACACAGCTCACACATATTCTTATATTCCTCCTAGGTTCTGCTGGCAAAGGGGTAATCATCAGAGTCAAAATATGCCATAAATTGTCGTCGGAGAAGTCAAAGGGTCTTACTTTAATATCATATGTACGATCCTTTCTAAGGATACTAAATATATTTTTAAGAATAGAATCAACAAGAGCAACTTCATATCTTCCCTCGAATTTTATGGCTGGGGAGAGTTCTGTCCAAAAATCACTTGTTTGATTCAAATTATCATCGAGTAGATCAGAGACAATGGACATGAATGTCGCATAAAAATCATTAGGCATTGTGAATGTCTTCAGAGGTTATCCAAGAATCAAAACCAGAATTTTATCCTAGCTAGCAAACAAACAACTGTCTCTTGGCCTAGCGAGAATGACTCTTTAATATCTTTTCAATTTTGATACATTCAAGTAGTCTTGACTTTTGTAATTCATTCTTTTAAAAACCGCCAAGAACCTCGTCATCTTTCACATCACGTAGACGATGTGTTTCTGGTTTAGTGTCTAAGACTTTTGAAACTTCAAAATACTCATTGGATCACAAGTAATTCCCCCTTTCAAAATATTACTTCTTCGATTGATTAGAACTGTACCACCAGCATAAATTTCCTCTTCACAACCTTTTCACAGGAATATTGCTTAAAAAATGTCAAGTGTATTGTTAGCGTGATGAACTTCAAGAGGACTATGATTGGACAGCGGTCGATGAGGTTTTCTTTTCAAACATTCAGCCAATGCCGCCTTGATTGGACTATGATTATGATAGAGTATTGTATGATATTTCAATAAAGCCATTTTTAAAAGTGAATTAATAAATTTGCAACCTCGATCTGTGTGAACTTTTCTATAAGAATCTTGTCCAAAGATAGATTCAAGAGTCCTAGTAATTTCTTCGCATCTCTTTGAATGCATTGGAATGGCATATGAATAGCGACTAAAAGCACTGATTGCCAGTAAAATATACTTGTACGGGTTATTGTGACATTTGAGTATTGTAAGGAGTATTGTATTATATTTCAATAAAACCTTTTTTACCTTTAGATTGACAAATTTACTACCCCGACCTGTTTCAATTTTTCTATAAGAATTCTGTTCAAAAGATAGATCCAAGGGCTCTATCAACTTTATCGGTTCTCTTTAAAAGAAATGGAACGCCATATTCATAGCTACTAAACATACTGATTACAAGTAAAATATATTCGTACGGATTGTGACGTCTTTGAATCTCGTCTAGAGTCAAAAGATCTGCTTGTAATATATATAATGGGAAAAAGAGTTTAGTGTTTCGATAATGATTAGCGCGAACTCTATTATTTCGATGAAGTGTGTAGCTGAGCGCATTCTGTAAATGCTCCGTCGCCAACTTCTTTTCAACTCTGAAGACTCGGGTAAGTATGACGGGGAAAATTAAATTTCCCGCTTCACTAAAATTTTCACGAACTCGTTCCACAACTTAGCCTTTCTGAACGTAAACACGGTGTAAAGCGTCAGTTACCCTTTTGCATACTAACAGGTGATACACTGAGTTTAAGACACTTTCGTTTGATGTCCCTTGAATCATCAACCCTACCTGGCGTCCTTTCCGAAAACGATCTAAAATATCTTTTGATGTTTCTTCATATTCCGTTAATTTCTTAAAACCTGTTTATTCCCAATAAGAATTTTTGGAAATTATTATGACTTTAAAAATTTATACAAATGGTTATCAAATGATTCAAGTCTTCTACGATTTGTAACCATATCATATATTAAATCAATGAAATTGTAATTCTTGCCATGGATTAGAAAATTCTTTTTGTCATCAATTTGTATATGTCCATTTTCAGCGACATAGGTCAAGAGTCTTTTACTTTGCTCACGATACGATTGAGGCATTAGGTCTACAACACTTGGTAAAACTTTCAAAATTCTTATTCCTTATTCCTTAGTTATCTACATTCTTATTCCTATTTTGGTGGTGGTGGTGCTCGGCCCAATCAGAATTTGGAATGTCATCAATGACATTTACTTTGAGTGGTTTTTCACGATAGGTTCAATGGCTACCTGGCTTATTGAAGCAAAATTAATTTTTTATTATCAGTAATTGTCTCATTGTTAATAAATTTATCAAGATTATCTTCAAAGTGCTCTTTTTGTGAAAGAGCGAGTTCAATTGGCGTCAGTTTATAGCCATTTCTAGACAATAGTGTTAACAAATCCCGTGATTATCGGTAGTAACAATAAAAAAGAAACAACCATCCACTTGAACAAGTCGTTTTCTTTTAAAATATTATCCTTTCTTTTTACGAGCTAGGGAACGTACAAGTGAACGATATTTCTTTGTACGTTGCCTAACTACTTCTGGCAGTTGAACATTGCCTTCAGTTAAATTTAAATAAAGCTCAGATAGGAGATTAATCAACCACGAGTTTGGTGCAATAATAATAAACATGTCAAGTCCCCGTATGACTTTATGCCTTGCACAATAGTCTTTATTTAAAAAAAAAATTAATCAAGAATGTTTTTGTCGACTTTGGCCAAAAGTTGGGGCATTCCTGGACACTCTAGAACGTGAAAATATTAGAATCCTGATAACTTGAATTTTTCTTCTTGTGCGCCTGTATTAAAGACTTTATTCTTAGAAAACTGTATCCCTGATTTAAATATCTTTGGAATTCTCGGGCACTGGAATTAGCAATATCCTCCCTCAGTTGTAGATCCCAGAGGTTATTGACCCAGTACCTAAGGACTGGTTTTTGTTTAACTGAAAACTTTTTGATATCTCTAAGCCACAATAAATTCGGTATCAAAGTTCTCTCATTTAATTGGAAATATTTCCAAGTCAATCAAGTAAAAAGCTTTTTCTAGGTTAAGGATATTATTTTGATATTGAAATGATATTTTATTGATATTCGGCAGAACTGTACGCGTGACGTTCTCAAATGTACACCAGGTGACAGAAAGTGGACCTCCCTCGGTATATTTTACAAATACATTTCTTCTATCTCTATTAAAGTTTTATCCGTAATCTACATTTTATTTCGTTTTAATAGTGATAATTTCCAGAGTGAAACTAACAATTTGTAGTTGGAGCCAATCCCATTAGCCATAAGAGACGTTGTAAATTTTTTTTTCTTTTTTAAGCTTTTTCTAGTTTAAGGATACTAAAGTTTACCTTAAAAAAAGTCTAATAAATACATACTAACCATAAATATGCACGTTGCTTCGATATAGCCTCATTAAAATGGAAAAATTATGATTAGGATGGGAAAAAGTACTATTTTAGAATAATCAGATTACGTTTAATTTGTGTTTTCATTTTTTGCAATAGGCATATCAGGTCCTAAGCTATCTGGTCCTTGACAACCTCGTATGTTCAATACTTGCATTCACTTTCGTATGCTTCCAATATCAGGAACAATTTTAAATTTGCAATTACGAAGTCTTTATTTACAGCGATGCATAGCGTCTATACTAAGTTAAAAAGTCGATTTTGTATAAATGCATCTTTTTTTAGTCTTTTTAATCATAGTGTTTATCAACTCTCTATAAGAATTGATTTAAAATTTACAAACCTATTGCAAATTAAGTGTCCTTCTGTACACTTACACGTCTTTATATTGATTTAACGGCTGAACTATTCAAGGAAGAAAATTGAAATTTTGCAGAAATAACATTAAATGTATCAGAAAGGACACAGACGATTTTAAACCTGGAACACTTTGATAAAAAAAGATAATCGAGAGAGCCCGTCTTGAACTGACGCCATGATTTTTATCCTTTCACTGCCAGTATTCATTGTATCGCCCGAGCTTCATGTTGAGGAACTGGAAGGTAGATCACACGAAGATCGTTGAAGTATCCTTATCATTATGTCTTCACCGAAGCCAGGATGAAAGCAGCGAGGGCTAATTGCTTAAGTCCTGCCCAATCAAAGGGAGAGCTGTTTATATCAGGCCTTATTTCTCATCTGTGATTGTTGAAGTTTGGAAATACTATGCGAAGTTCTTAGGAAACCCTTTCCTGAGAACTAAGTCAGGCTCAAAACCTTATGAAGCTGGCAAGTTTACTTACGCTTAATTTACATAATGCTTTGCGTATCCTTAAACCCACATGAAGTAGCTTAAGCGCAGTTATTTTTAAAGAAGACAAAAAGCAAGCGAAGTTTAAAGACTATAGAAGAAAGACATCAGAATACGAGTGAAATATTCTTACTAAAATCATTGAGGCTGCTACTGGCAAATAAGTTGTGTAATATGCAGTCTTATAATGGAACATTTTTGAATTATTTTCCACGGTGAATAAATGAAACTTCGGCTTTTCATCCTTATTTGGAGTCATAAATATGTCTAGACACTCTCCAGTAATTGTCGTTGTGTCTACCTGAAATATTCTATATTATAAGATGTATAAACGCTATGTACGATATATTCAAACAACAACACAAAAGGCTTCCGAAGAGTTGCAAAGAAAGACTTAGACCCATGTTGTTCAAAATGGTGATCTTTTGTTCAATCTAATAAACTTCTCAGAAACCTTGACTCTGCTTTCTAAAAGGAAAGAAGCTTTCGTCTCGCAGTTTTACCATGGAGCCATAGGAACAATTCCTGCTTTATCAAATGGTAGCCCTACTGACAGTGTCTATATATTGCCTTCAAGATATACAGTCACTTAGTTCCTTGTGTTTATTGCATTAAAAAAACTAGTTTTTTTAACTGAAAGTAAGGAGCGACATTAAAACTTAAAACGAACAGAAATTACTCCGTATATTAAATGGGTTGTCCCCTCCGCAATCCCTTGCTCTTTACGCTAAATTTTTAATTGTTTTAAAATGCAGAATTGTGGCAAAGAGTCAAACTTTAGCGTAAAGAGCAAGGGATTGCGGAGGGGACAACCCATTTCATATACGGAGTAATTTCTGTTCGTTCTAAGTTTTAATGTCGCTCCTTACTTTCAGTTAAAAAAAAACTTTTTTTTTTATGTAATTCCTGAACGTTTGAATTAATGCATGTTTGATTTTGGCTCTCCGCACATAAATTATTAAAATGATATTTGCATATTAATTCCTTTTTTGGCTAAATGGCTTTCTCTTAGTTTTGATCAGACGATTTTGAGAAACAAGGGGTGGGGAAAGCCTAGTTGCCCTGCAATTTTTCGGTTACATAAAAAGGCAACTATAAATTTTAATTTTTAACGAATGTTTTTATTAGTAAAAAATATACGTAACTTAAGAATTAGCATACGTAACAAACTTTTATATTCTTAAATTTTTATTATGTATATGAGGGGGTTTGCACCCTCGTTAATACCTCGCTCTTTGCACTAAATCGTAAGTTTTGTCCCAATTCTTTAAGAATGACCCCTGAATCCGAAACGCCGTAGAATAAATAGTTGAAATTACTAAAAATACTATAGCATAAAGAGCGAGGTATTTATCTCCTCCTAAATACCTCGCTCTTTATGCTAAAGTATTTTTAGAACCCCTCATATGCGTAATAATCTCTGTTCGTTTTAAGTTTCAATGCTACTCCTTACTTTCAATTGAAAAACTCTTCCATGT